>NW_023412658.1:0-2643 GCF_903995425.1 Onychomys torridus
TAGTTAGAATCTAACTGGAATTCAGTTTGGGAGCTTGTAAACAGTATTTCCTGTGTAAAGTTGCACTCAAATGCTAAATTGTGATATAGAAGAGTAGAACTGATGGTAATAGAATTAATGATATGCAGTCTTTACACTTCTTAGGAGACATTAATTCACAACGTAGAATTTAGTTAAGATAGGACTGCATCACAAGTACCTCAAAGATAAGTAGTATGATAACCATGCCGGGTAGAGATAAGTATGATAAAGATGTAAGTGTTTCTTTGTACCAGGAATCTTAAAATTTTTATTTAATAAAATCAAACCTGAGACCAGTTATTGGGGTGAATCCTGGAAGATCAGCGACACAGAACAAGCCACTGCCTCCTCACCTCGCCAGTTCCTCAGGTGGACTTGTTTCCACAGCCTGCAAGCTTCTGAGTCCACATTCCAAATGGGTCTCAGCTGAACTGCTGCTAGAAGCCAAAAAGCTTAACCAGCCAAATGCTTAACCAGCCAAATGCTTCTTGTTTCTGGTCCTAAGGCCTTATACATCTTTCTCTTTCTGTTGTCACTTCATGGGATTAAAGGCTCACTTTCTTGGATTAAAGGCATGATTTATCATGCCTGGCTATTTCTAATGTGGCCTTGAACTCAGAGATCTGTCTGACTCCATCTGCCAGGTTCTGGGATTAAAGGTGTGTACCACCACTGTCAAACCTCAATGTTTAATTAGCGGGCACAATATTTTGGGGAATACAATACCACTACATTTGTTCCCTAAGATTAACCAGCTACATTCCATAACATGGGAGCCATCCCTGGTTTACAACCAGTAGAAAGGCCCATCCTTCTATTAAAGAATTGGCCTCTAACATGCTGCTCAAGAGATCATTACAGGGTTGCAATTAATATTAAGTCCTGTTATGCAATGAGCTATATTAATTCTTGGACAGGGGCATTTCTGGTCTTTTTGAAAAGCAGTTTTAAGTCAAGGTCTCCTACATGCATTGAGGTGGACATGAACCCTGTTTGTAGGTGGGCTTGAACCCTGTCTTTATTATTTCCTGACTCATCATGCTAAATTTTGCTTTATAATTTCACACCATAACTGAGTTCTTAAATTACCAGTATAAACCACGTAGTGAATTGTCCATTGCACAACAGAGAAAGGAAATCTATGTGGAAAATGGCTTCTTCATTCAGACCAGAAGAGTAGGAACAATGGAATTGGCCTGCAGACAGAGGTGGGGCCTGCAACAGGGGGATGGGCCACTGTATACACTAAAGTGGGCATTAGACTAGGCAATAGCTTGATCATAATCTGCAGTTGAGTGCAGGGAGCTGCAGGGTCTCCATTACAAAGGACTGGTGGGGCATGGTGAGTAATTTTCTCTGTAATTTCCCTGCATGCATTAATTCCTTCCATGTGGATGAAGACAGAAATTATTGGCTGGATTAAGTTTATGGAGGATAGCTTGAACTACTAAGTATTTGGTTTCCAATTAGCAAACTCTTCTATGAAGATGTGTTCACTCCTGGCTGATACAGTGAAATCAGCTGAGAGGTTTGAGTAAGATACAGGCCTTTTTCTGTAAATCTGTGCATTAGCTTACAGCATTCAGTGTCTATCCTTTTACATGGGACAAAGTCATACATTCTTTCATTAATGGTATTCACACTACCATTGAGGTACCTACTCCATTTCAAAGTCAGTATAGCTACATATGCTTTTAATTTTTTGATCATTTTAAAACATTATTATTATTATTTTTTAATATTCATTTTCTTTTAATGCATTACTAATAGTTTTTTTCTCTTTTTCTATGTTTCCCAATTTAAGAATTTTATTTCTGGCTGGAGAGATTGCTCAGAGGTTAAGAACACTGACAGCTTTTCCAGAGGTCCTGAGTTCAATTCCCAGCAGCCACATTGTGACTCACACCACCTAATGAGATCTGGTGCCCTCTTCTGGGATGCAGACATACATGCAGATAGAATACTGAATATAAAATGAATAAATAAAACTTAAAAAATAATTTTATTCCATTTTTAACTACTGTTTGTTTATGTATTTATTTATATCATTTTATAGCAGTGCTTCTCAACCTTGGAGGTCATGGCTCCCTTGTGGGAATCAAATGACCCTACCATAGGACTGGCCAAAGTCTGTCAGGAAGTGCAGATATTTATATTATAATTTATAACAGGAACAAAAATAGAGTTATGAAGTAACAGTGAATATAATTTTATACTTGGGGTTCACCACATCATAGGAAACTGTAATAAAGAGTCTCAGCATTAGGAAGATTTTGAACCCTTGGTTCAGGTCAATGTCTCCTATAGCTCAGGTTTGCCTCACATTAAATAATTGAGAATTGTGTTGAACACCTAATTCTGTCTAGTCTCCCAGTGCTGGAGAGATAGTTCTGCAAATCCTTCCAGATTGGTCTTTGACTGGTCAGTGGGAAGGAAAAATAGACCAGTGAATGAGTATCCTCCAACTTCTCTAGATTGTATTGAAAATTTATAAATGAAGTGGGACTTGTATAAGAACTGAGTTAACTAACCAGCTGTCAAGCAGGTGTAGTCACAGCAGAGAGAGTGATGAGCAAGAAAGAGGTTGAAAACTTTCCTGCTGTGATCGTAGTGACCTTAGCA
>NW_023412659.1:0-2386 GCF_903995425.1 Onychomys torridus
TGGAAGTCACTCAGTAACTGGTATATTTTTCCATCTCTAAATGGTCAATGCCCAGAATGGAAAGAGTTGCAGGACTTTTGTCCCAGCACTGGACAGCAGAGGCAGGATTAGGTGTTCAAATCAATTCTCACTTACATAAAATGAGGCAAGCCTAAACTAATGGAGACATTGTTCTACTCAGAAATCTGTGATCAACATCACTTGAGAGAAAAGGATTACAATTATTGCTTACCTGGAGACATTGGAGAACAGAAACAATAGAGATAAGAGCAGTGATGCATTAAAAGAAAGTGTTAAAAATTATACCAATAAGTAATTTTAAAAAATAATAATGTATTTTTAAGATTAAAAAAGCTTAGCTATATTGATTTTGAAAAAGGCCCTTCCCTAGTAGAGGGAATGTTATTAATATACGATAGATGGATTTTGTCCCTATGTATATGTTGGTAGCTGAGATCTATATCTTGACACATAGAGTTACAGTCAATGGCCTGTTTCTCCAAGGTCTGAACTGACATCATTATGTCAAGCAGGAATGAACATATCTGCATAGGACAGTTGCCTAACTGCAAATTCAAAATTCATTGGCTCAAGATAATCTTCCCAACTTGACACACACACACACAAATGTAGTCTGTGACCATTAATGTGGCATGAATTAAAACATGCTGGGAAATTCCAAAATAACTCCTTCTATTGCAGTCAGGTCCTTTATTGTAATAGTGGCCCCAGTAGCTGATTGCCTGCCCTGTTTCCCCCTACAGAGTTCACAATTCCTTCTATTTGGTCTGAAGTCAAAAGCAATGCTCCATTCATGAAACCTTTTCCTGGGACTGCATTGATAGTCAACTACATGACTCAAATGGATACTTTTGAAACTCTGAGGTGGTACAGTCATGTAATTTAAGAATTTGAAAGTGTAGTAGAGAGGACAGCAAGATCATTAGCCAAGAGAGCAACTGAACAGAAGCAAGGCCACCAGAGTCAGCATAAGAGAGCTTGTCTCAGAAACAGTTTTCTAACAGGATGGAAATACAGCTGTCCTAGAATTACTATTTCCTTCCATGGAGAAATCACTTCACACACTTAGGATATTAATAAGGAAAAACACTTTTAATAATGGTATGCATCCATCTCCAGCAAATGCCCAAAGAGAATACAGCCTAGGCACATTTTACATTCAACATGTGCTGTCATCCTTGTGTCTTTTAGCTTCGTGCTCCAGGTTGCACTTTGAACAATTTAAATAGAGATAGACAACTTGTAGGTCTAGATATTTAGGCTGATGGGTTAGTTACATAGCAAAAATAACCCCAGAATTGTTTTTTAAATGTACCAGTGACCTGAAACAGCATGTCATTCTTTTGTGACAGGGTCCTGAGATTAAGCTGGCAGAGGATGACAATGACAGGAAAAGTAGATCAAAACAGGGTTAGGGAAGCTTTGCCCAAGCTATATTTCATGCCATGGAGCTTCTTAAGAGGAATAGCATCTTGTGTACTACTTCTAAGGAAGAAATGGAATGAAATGGAAACATCTATAAGCTCAGCAGAAACTATCATACAATGTCACAATCTCAGGAGGAGGCTAATCAAACAACACTGCAAAAGAGAACACAGGGCATCCAAAGAACATTACTGAATAAGCCCTCCAGTGGTCTTGGGTGATAGATAACCATAGGTCCACGTCAGATCTGAAGCAGGCCACTACAACGGCCTGTCCAAGACCATTACCAGCTCTCCAAAACAGTTTCTGGATTTTACAAATGTGTATCCTACTGTCCTAATCTCAAACAGGCCTGGCTAGAATATATTTCTTTGGGTGTTTTAGAGGCAGGCCTCCCTCTGCTAAATTTTATTTTGTGAGACTTACTATCTCCTGAGCATTAGTAAATTCTTTAAATCCCCAATTCTACTCATTTGCATTACACTTTAGTAGCGGAGTGCTACCCAATGTATGAGATGCCTTTTACAACCACTCACAAAATTAACTTTAAATGGACCTTACATGTAAATATTAAATGCAAAACATGAACCTCTACACAGTACTAGAAGGTATTCTCCAAAATTGGCAACCTGCTTTCCTAGGGTGCACCAAAAGCTTGTTGAAGTTCAAAGATACTTTGTTTTTGTTTTTATTTATTTATTTTTATTTTTATTTTTTTTGAGATAGGGTTCTCTGTACAGTTTTGGTGGCTGTCCTGGATCTTGCTCTTTAGAACACCCTGCCTTTAACTCACAGAGATCCACATGTTCTGCCTCCCAAGTGCTGGGGTTAAAGTCTTGTGTCACCACCACCAGTCATGCATCACCTCTGCCTAGCTTCAAAGATGGTTTTAAGCACAGCTCCCTGCTTCCAATACTGTGAGCAGATCATCCCATAGACA
>NW_023412660.1:0-57607 GCF_903995425.1 Onychomys torridus
AGAAGAGTTGGCTCTTGCTCTGTAGTTCAAACCATCCTCTCACTCACACTACAGACTATTTCTCCTATTTTAGCTCCCCTGTGGCTGAAACTAGTGGTGTGAGTTACTGAGATATTGCAGACATCTTTTTTTTTTTCTCTTCCATTTAACAGTCTCTGTTTTTTGGAGACCTGATCTGCAGTGGTGCAGGACAGTCTGTGTAGCCCACCCTCTTTCCAGATACTCTCAGGTAGTTTCATGGCTTCTTTTGTTTGTTTGCTATTTGTTTCAAAGCAATGATTCTCTGTGTAGCTTTGGAGCCTGTCCTGGAATTCAGTCTGTAGACCAGGCTGGCCTTGAACTCACAGAGATCCACCTTCCTCTACCTGCAAAATGCCTGGGATTAAAGGCATACACAACCACCACAATGCCCATTTCATGGCTTTAAAACTTTTATAAAAGGATGAGCAAAGCTTGCACATGGCTTTAATTTGAGTACTCCCAAGGCCAAGTCAGGTGGATATCTGTGAGTTGGAGACCAGCCTGATCTACAGTGTGAGATCCAAGACAGGCACCAAAACTACACAGAGAAACCAATCAATCAAACAAACAAACCAAATAAAAAGAAAGAAAGAAATCAAGAAATCAAGAAAGAATGAAAAGAAAGAAACCAAATTGAAATCTTAAACCCATCATGGCATTACATGCAAACAGAGAAGGGGAGGAGGAGGAGGGATAGGCAAGGACATGAAGCCTTGGCTACCCCAGTAAGTGGAGGGTATTTCAGATAAGGTTAGTTGACTACACAGCCTGAGCCACCATCTAGCTCACAAATGTTGATGAAGACATGGTCTCAATGTGCAGACACGAATGGTCTGGAGGACACCATGTAGACCTGGTTGGCCTTGCACACAGAGATCAGCTCCCTTCTGCCTTGGAGCACTGAATTTAAAGGGGTTCAAAGTCATTGACTAATTATTTGTTTCTTTGCCTAGAAGAAGTGACAATCCCAATCCCATTTTTGTCTCCTGTTGTGAAACTGTGAGGCACCATCTTGTCCAAATCCCGTTCTGTATTTTTTTTTTTTTTTGGAGCTGAGGATCTAACCCAGGGTCTTCAGATTGCTAGGCCAGGTCTCTACCACTTTGCTAAATCCCCTATCCCCCCATTCTGTTTTTGAAACAGGTTATCATGTAATTCTGGCCATACTGTAACATTTTTTAAAATTAGTTGTTTGTTTATTTATTTATTCATTCAGTCATCCATCCAATCATCCATCCCTGCATTCATTTATTCCTTTATTAAGTGTACAGGGTTGTACCTGTATGTATGCTTGTACACCTGAGGAGGGCACCAGATCTCATTATAGATGGTTATGAGCCACCTCTTTGTGGTTGCTGGGAATTGAACTCAGGCCCTCTGGAAATGAAGCTAGTGCTCTTAGCCTCTGAGCCATCTCTCCAGCTCTTTTCTGAAAGGTTTTATGTAGATCATCTTGCTTCTGCATCCAAGATGCTGGGATTAATGGTGTGTTCACCCATACCTGATTCAGCTTCCATTATTGGTGACTTATTTCTGTTCACTGTGCTGGACTGGTCTTTACAGAAACACCCTCTTCTGTCAGAAAGCCAAGGGCACCATCTCCTTCCATGACCCACATTTAAATCTGTTCAGGGAATAGGATTTTGTATAGCCAGGCTGGCATCTATCTTGTTAGATAACCAAAGATGACCTTAGTCCTGGATGACAGGCTTATTCCTGCTTGTCTAGTCCACGCAATGCTGAAGAGAGAGCCTAGGGCTTGTGACGCTAGGCAAACACATTCCCAATTGTCTATATCTTCAGAACCATTGCCTAACAGCAGCAGATGCAAGCCATATTTCTGGTGCAGTCTTCTGAGTAGTTAACATGGCTGAAGAATGAGAGAACATGCAACTCTCAGTTGTATATTCTAGAAAAGATCATAGAGTTTGTGTTTGGGACAAGCACAAAGTTCTCAGAGGATATTTTAAGGAGATTTTGTGTGCATGTCTGTTGCCAGGGAGGTGGTAACGCCAATCTGACCAACACTCAGAACCATGTGGGCCACATGTGACTAAAACTCAGCCAGGTGTGTTGGCTCACTAGAGTCCACCTACCAGGTGGAATGCTGAAGTAGGAGGATTGTTAGGAACTGCAGTATCAGACCTCCAAAGCTACAGAGGAAGACTCCTCTATAGAACAACAAAGAAAAATGGAGTACATAAAGAGCGAGTAAATGAATGAACAAGTACAATTCAGTAAAATGGGCTCCTGTCTTCCAGGCAAATCTCTGCTTTTTGTCGACCCCAAAAGGAATTCTTTTCATTTAGATACTGAAAAATATCTTATCCAGGCAGTCTCAAACACATTAAGATCTTCCTGCTTCTTTCCCCCTCTAGACTGATGGGAATAAAGTATGTGAACTGAAAACACAGGGCATTTTTTTCTTGTGGCTATTTGTTTGTTTTGAGACAGGGTCTCTCTTTTTGTAGCCCTGGATGTCCTGCAGCTCTCCATGTAGACCCAGCTAGGTTTGAACTCACAGAGTTTGGCCTGCCTCAACCGCACAATGGTTGTTTTTAAAGGTCTGTTAAAAAAAAAAACTGCATTTTTCCCCTATTACTACTTTTTTTATTAAGAATTTTTTGTCATTCACTTTGCACACCAATTCAAGTTCCCCATCTTCCCTCTTCCTGTCCCCTCCCAGCCTCCTGTCCTAAGCCAGTCTTTACTCCCTCCCTCGAGAAGGCAAGGCCTCCCATGTGGAGGCACATTCAGAAGAGGAAAGTCCAAGCTTTCGCCCCTGCCTCAAGGCTTCATGAGGTGGTCCGTCATAGGTAGTGGGCTCCACAATCTCCACTCATGCACCAGAGGTGGATTCTGATCCTACCACCTTGGGTCCTCCCAAGCACATCAATCTACACAACTGTCTCACCACTCAGAGGGCCTAGTCCAGCCATGTGCAGGCTCCACAGCCATCGATTCCCCTTACATGAATTCCCTCTAGTTTGGTTTGAGCTATGGCAGGAGCTGTCTATACCCAATATAGTTTCCACTATTACTTGTGTGTAGTATCCTTGATGGATAGTCTTTCAAAATTAGACATGGTTTGGCCACAAACACATAAAAACTTCTTGTCTCTATTTGTGCTGAAGAATAAAATGGTGTGAATCCAATTTCTTATATTGCCACCTGATTAGATCTCATGTAATTCCACTTTGTTTCTAAAGCATTGAGCACCGTGAGAAGTCATGTGCTCTGAGTCCCAGTGCTGAGGCCTTTCCCTAGGATTTCATGTCCTGCAGAGCTTTGAGAGTGACTGGATTAGTGTGATGGGGAAAGACAGAACCACAGACACAGGTAGAGAAATGCTAGGGATGAGTGGTCAGTGTGCTATTAAGGAGCTGCACTGTGAACTCCAAACACAAAGCATTCCTTACTTGCAATGGGCAAAAGGCCTTGTATTCCTTTCTCATCCCAACCATGTCACTTCCTGTCTTCACCTCCCTAGTGCTGGGATTAAAGGTCTGTGGGCTGCAAGAGACTGCCTCTGTTTCTCTTCCAGAATGAATCAATCTTGTGTAGCCCAGGATGGCCTTGAACTCACTGAGATCTGTTGGCTTCTGCCTTCCAAGTGCTGGGATTAAAGGTCTGTGCCATTAGTGCCTGGCCTCCATGACAGACTAGTGGCTTAGCTCTGCACATTGATCTTCTGTCAGTTAGCTCACAATCAGAACATCACCATGTCTCAGCCCAAGGTTTGATAATGAAAAACTTTGGTCAACTGTCCAGTTCCTCAAAGTAAGCCAAGGAATCACACAGTTCCCAACCTATTCCCTGCTTCCTTTCATGCAGCTGACCATGGAAGGAACCACTGAGGGCCATCTGTGAAATGAGTATCGATACATACAGACTACAGTTGTTGGTTACCCACTGTATTTGGGTATGAGCAAAGGAGTCAATAGGGCTGCAAGCTCCAGCTCCCCAACTCCAGAGCTGAACTGGGTGGGGCTCAAACACTAAACACAACCAGCCATCCTCAGTGGTCATTTCCCTTATGTGTAAGTGATTATAAATTATCTCGAATGAGGTGACTGTTAGTAGTTAAGCGGCGCTAGGAACACGTCCCGAACATGACAAGACCACGGAGAGTTTTATTAAAGAGGATAGAGGTGACAGGCCTGTGTGAAACACACGTGGGGAGAGAGAGAGACAGAGAGAGACTGAGAGCCTCGCGCAAGATGGCGCCGGCTTTTTAAAGGTTGGGCCGCGCATGCGTACAGGGACTCCTGTGGGTACTCCACGCATGCGTGTAGATTACATGGCTGCGCGCGCGCTTTACGCAACCACGTAAGGCCACAGAGTCCTGGTCCCGCGAGATGTCTGACCCGGAGATGGCTATTCTACACCGGAAATAGTTAGGCGGTCCCCCGGGCAAGCCCAACCGTGTAATTGTCTATCATTCCCGACTCTCATGTTTTTTAAAAAGAAAAAATGTGGATAGATGGGTATGGGATGCCGTTTCTCTCAAAGACTGCTTCAGGCTGAATGATGGACGTTGATTGGTTTTGGCGGGGAGATGGGGAAGCCGTCTCCTGAAGTTCTGGGATGAAATCCTGTAGCTGTGTCCATCCTCCATGGTGTGGCTGATCCTAGGATGAGATCCTGCAGCTGTCCGTCCTCCATGGTGTGGCTGGGAACCTTCTATCTGACAAAACACTGGTGACATAAAAAGCTTAGAGAAAAGACTCATTATTATTTTGTTTTTGGAGTTGACATTTATCTGAGGTAGATCTGGTCTGGTTGGAGACATGTTAAGGGTGGCTGTGATGTTTGAGTACTCTGGTTGTTTTTTTTACCTGAGACAAGCCTCATTTGAGGTGGTTTACTTAAGGCACCTGTTTGTTTTGCTAGTTTAGTGTTTGGGAAACACAGGTGATCAGTTACTGAGTATTGAACAGTGACAAACTGTTATATCCTTACCGCCTGGATATTTTGACGGTCCCTTTTGCCTCCGGCTCTATGTGGCCCTAGTTGGGAAAGGGGGATACCTTATTCCTCTGGAATTGGTGACAAGGCAGTGGATCCTGGTGTCCTCTGGAGCTTGAAAGTGGAAGAGAACTTTTTTTTTTTTTTTTTTTAGATACAAGGCAAAGATCGATCGTGGCCCTGTCTGTATGCACATGAGAAACACAGGCGGTAACTTTGAAATGAGACAATGAGCTCTTATCTTAGTTGGAAATCTTTTTCATTAAGTAACTCTGAAAGTACAATTAAATCTGGTGAGGGAAGTAAGGCTGTCCTCTGTTCCCGACAATAGAAAGGAGTAACACCCTAAACTCCCAGGACTGAGTCAATGGCTCTGGTGTCCAGAAGGAATGAAATTGATCGCTTCCCTGCTGAGTTCTGGGTTCCCTGCTGTGTCTGTAGCCAAGCCTAGGTTTGCTGGAAGTCTTAGCTTGCTGTACCCATTCGTCTTGGCGCCTGGGGGCAGTCAGCTGACTGGTTGTCTTTCTAGGCAGCACAAGCACAAGGCTGTTGATGGGCAGGGCATTCACAAGCCCATGGCCTTTTTATTTAAAACAGGGACCCAACAGCTTTCGGGAGTCAGCGAGTGCCAGCATTTGGCAATTTCGTTTTCGGGCTTTTTTCCTGACACACCTCAAATGCCACAGATGACTCTTTTGTCCGTGGGGTCAGGAGCCTTGTTCTCCAGATACTTAACTTTTAGCCGGGAACAAGAGATGGATTTTACTCTATGTCCTGAATTTTTCCTGACGATTGGTGGCTTAAGGACAGATTTTGGAAGGATCTGCCAGTAGGCAGACTGTAAACCAATCCTTTGGAAGACTTGCTTGAGGCTATAAGCTGATTTCTTTTGGCTTAGGAGCCATCCCGATTATTGTAAACTTAATTGTTTAGATCTCAGCTATTTTTAGACCCGTCTGTGGTTCTCAAGGCAGTTTGAAAATGAGTGGGTGGAGTTAAGGTGAGTTAGGGCAATTCTTAGGAACCGCCCAAGCCCGCACATTTGAGCCCGCCCACCAATGGCGCGAAAGTCAGACAGAGGTTACACGTGGCAGACACCTTAGTGGGAAAGGAAAGGGTTTAGCGCTTTAGCAGAAAGTTTGGAGATGAAGCAACTCTTATTTTAACATTTACTGGCTGAAGTACCTGCCATACTGTTATGTGGTCAGGTTTACCGGTACCGCAAAGCTGTTAAGCGGCCATATTTACCAGTACCGCCCCATCCGCCAAAGTAAGTGGGTGGTATATGCCCTCTGTCCCATGGCTGTAACTGAGTGGAAAATAAAAAATTAAAATAACAAACCGGGATCAGACTTCAACTCAGTCGTCCTGAGAATGAAGTAAGATCTAAGCTCAGCTAAAGTCCCCCACTTTCGTCAAGGGATGGGAGGAGCTGCGACTGTGCTGTCGTGGGTCCACCCGGTAGACCCAGACGCCATTTTTGCTCCGAGCAAAAATGTGCCTGCCAATGCCAGCACAGCCTGGACAACCCCCGGGATTGTCCGTCGCAAACATATAGCTCAGATTTCAGCCATTAGAACAGCAGACTCACTGTGAAAAATCGTGGCGGTATCAATAATGGAAAGCCGCGCTTCTCGTGGCTGGCCACCATCCGTGGCGGCCAGCAGGAGGTGCGTGCTGGTTGGCGGAAGAATCACAAGCCATGGTTACCTTTTTAGAGCTTTTAGAGAGAGAGAAAGCTAAGATAAAGAGCAACTCTTTCCATTTGCCTGTTCGCTGGCCAGAATTAGATAACTCCCGTAAAAGATTGGGATTTTTTGTTATTTTTTAAAGCATACTTGGGCCATCTCTCAGTACAGAGACGGATAAGCTTAGGAATCTGTAAGTAGGGCTGATCGAGTTGGAAAACTTATTTCCCATGTCTGCAGCGGAGAGACAAAAACGAAAAATAAACATGATCCGGAGCCAAGACCTCCCCGAGGTCTGGACAGATCTCGGGCACAAGCCGCCTTATCAACTCGTCAGCCGATAAGCGGGGGGCCCCCCGCTGTGTGAAGCAAGGTCTCCCCGGGAGCCCTCAACGCCCAGCCACCCCGTCGGGTGCGAAGAACGTGCGGCTTCACACAGCCCCCAGGACGCACCTGACGGTGGTGGTCTCTTTACGAAATATCTCAAGTTGCAGACGTGGGAGGTGGCTGGAAATCCGGGCCCGCAATGGGGGCCAGCGGTAGCCAGTAAAGAAAAGGGGAAAACTCACCAATCAGTAGCGGTGTTGCATGCGGATTTGTGCGACCAGGCTAATGGAGAGTGGTCTGTCGCGAACGGAGCAGAGTTCCCGGTGTGTATAGCACAGTTTCCGTCCTGGTTCCCGGGTTTCCAGGCACAGAGCGCCCGGAAGCGCCCGTTTTCACACGGCACCAATGTTAGTATATATGCGGCGCTGTCTCAGGTAAAAAATTAAGCAGAGTACTTAAACATCACAGCCACCCTTAACATGTCTCCAACCAGACCAGATCTACCTCAGATAAATGTCAACTCCAAAAAACAAAATAATAATGAATCTTTTGTCTAAGCTTTTATGTCACCAGTGTTTTGTCAGATAGAAGGTTCCCAGCCACACCATGGAGGACGGACAGCTGCAGGATCTCATCCTAGGATCAGCCACACCTTGGAGGATGGACACAGCTACAGGATTTCATCCCAGAACTTCAGGAGACGGCTTCCCCATCTCCCCGCCAAAACCAATCAACGTCCACCATTCAGCCTGAAGCAGTCTTTGAGAGAAACGGCGTCCCATACCCATCTATCCACATTTTTTCTTTTTAAAAAACATGAGAGTCGGGAATGATAGACAATTACACGGTTGGGCTTGCCTGGCGGGCCGCCTAACTATTTCCGGTGTAGAATAGCCATCTCCGGGTCAGACATCTCGAGGGACCGGGACTCTGTGGCCTTACGTGGTTGCGTAAAGCGCGCGCGCAGCCATGTAATCTACACGCATGCATGGAGTACCCACAGGAGTCCCTGTACTCATGTGTGGCCCAACCTTTAAAAAGCCGGCGCCATCTTGTGCGAGGCTCTCAGTCTCTCTCTGTCTCTCTCTCTCCCCACGTGTGTTTCACACAGGCCTGTCACCTCTATCCTCTTTAATAAAACTCTCCCATGGTTCTGTCGTGTTCGGGACGTGTTCCTAGCGCCGCATAAATACTAACAGTGACTAGGAATAATGAAAGAATGAAAGAATACAAATAACCAGCAAAAATAAAAATATATACCAAGTATAGAGAAGAGTAGGTGGTGCAAATGATATTTCACATCTTGGAAGTAGGAACATCACTTTCTCAATGCCATCATTGTTTACTACTTGAGCACCAGAACAGCCTCCCTGTGGTCTGCAGGAACTCAAAACATGAAGGACCTTGGTTGCGGTGAGGGAGTTATTTCCATTTAAATATTAACTGATATGCCCACTGAATGTGGCACAAGCCTTTACTATCATCACTTGTTAGTATGAGACATGTGGATCTCTGTGAGTTTGAGGCCAGCCTGTCTACAGAGCAAGATGTAGGACATGCTCCAAAGATATACTAAGAAACCCTGTCATGAAAAACAAACAACCAAAAAAATATTGGGAGTTGGAGAGATGTCTCAGAAGTTAAAAGCACTGGCTGTTCTTCCAGATGTGATTAGTTCAATTCCCAGCAACCACAGTCTATAAGGAGATCTAGTGACCTCTTCTGGTGTGTAGAGAGAACATGGTATACATAATAAATAAATACTTCTTTTAAATAATATTACCTCATACTTTAGATTAGGCTGGCCTCAAGCTCACAAAGATCAGCTTGCTTCTGTCTTCCTCATTTCAAACTAAAGGCATGCACAAGAATGCCAGGCTTAAATTGACATAAATTTCAGCCTATTCAAGGCATTTAAATAACTGACATTTGTGGTTTTGGCTGCAACAATAGCATTGAGTTCAAGGTCACCCTGACATCTTTTTTTTTTCCTAATCAGGTTTTCTTGTGTAGTTTTTGAGCCTGTCTTGGAACTCACTATGTAGACTAGGCTGGCCTTGAACTCACAAATATCATACTGCCTCTGCTCCCCGAATGCTGGGATTAATTCCCTCAGATTCTTAGTGAGACTCGGAACAAATAAACAGAAACCATAATCAACCAAATTAATTATTTGTATATAAAGTATATAAATGAGAACCCACTGTCATATTTTGGTTATTCAGTCCTTAGGGGGCTTAGGTAGATGAATTTGGTGGTCTTCTTGATGCAGCTGGAGGATTACACTCCTACCATCCTAGATGCAGTGACTGCTTATTACCTGAACCGTGCTGGCTTTGAAGATTCAGAACCACGCATATTTCGGCTCGTCTCACTAGCTGCTAGAAGTTCATCTCCAATATTGCCAACGATGCCCACAGCACTGCAAAATGAGGGGCACAGCCTCTGGCAGCTCCCGGAGCAAGAGCAAGACCACAAGTACATGGAGGACTTGACCCCTGCCCTCAGCGAATATGTGTCCATGAGAATAAGCCGCACTACTTCACCTGAGCCACCTAACCCAGACCTCTTTGTCTTTTTCTATTTCCATAATAAACTTTATTGGGAAAAAAAGAAAGGAAAAACAAAGAAAATCCTTTTCATTTACCAGAGGGATAATTAAAAGAATTTAAAAGTTAAGACAGGAAGTCACATAATAAAGGAATTAAAAGGCTGTTTTGACTTGTGCCTGTACCTAGCACTAGGGAGGCTGAGGCTGGAGGATTGCTTAAAGCTCAAGACAAGCTTGGACCACAGACACTGTTGTATTTTAAAATGGTGGGACCTTGGGAAGGGGTCACACTATACAACAGTCCCACGTGGGGGGTTTTGAGAGGAGGAGAGAGAAGGGGCAGAGACCGGTCTCTGGGGACAAAAGTGAAGGAAGAGAAAGAGTAGGGAGGTGGGCAAGGCCCCCCTTTTATAAGGAAACATAGCAAATGTGCACAGGGGTGCTCATAGAGGCTGCAGCTGAGACATATCCTGTCAGGACCCTGACATTGCATTTTCCTGAATGATGAGATTCGGAGGAGCAGGGGCTTGGTACCTGGTGGACAACGATTAACTTGTGTCTCTGTCAGTTCTTGTGAGATGTGATGGTATTGTGTTCCCCAAAATACTGTGTGTTCCACGAAATAAACTTATCTGGGGTCTGAGTGCAGGGCGGCCACAAGATTAAACCTAAGGATAGGCAGTGGTAGCACACGCCCTTAATCCTAGCATTTCAGGGACAAATACCTCTGGATCTCTGAGTTCAAGGCCACAATCCAAAGAGCCAGACTTGGTGACACACCCCTTTAATCCCAGGAACCCAGCCTTTAATCCCAGGGAGTGGGGGCAGAAAGAGAAAGATTATTTAATGCCTGAACACCAGAAACTAGAGCATTTTGGTCAATTAAGCATTTGGCTGGTTTAGTATTCAGACTTTGGAGCAGCACAGTTCATCTGAGATCCATTCTGGATGAGGATTAATAAGCATCCAGTGTGAGGAAACAAGACCAGCTGAGGAACTGGCGAGGTGAAGGAGGTGTGGATTGTTCTGCTTCTCTGATGTTCCAGCGCTCACCCAAATAACTGGCCTCAGGTTTGATTTTATTAATAGGACTCTTTAAGATTCCTCCTACAGTGAGAGACCCCACATGCTTAGTCTGATGACAGTATGTCTTTGAGAATGCTAGTGAATTCAAAGGACACACTGAGTTCTATCTTGAAGGGTGTTAACCAGAAACAAAAGTAACTGCTCAGGCATGGGTTTAAGCCAATAGAAAGTCTTTATCAATGGGCCAGTGACTACACTGGGTGCTCAGGCTCTCTGTGTAGCACTGAGCCTTACGCAGGATGAGGTTTAAGCATAAAAACCATGTTCTGGGTTGACATCGTTCAGTTAAATAGTTAGGCAGAAACCATGTTACAGAAGCTAAAACAAAGCAAGCTTGGTACATTGGAGACTTTCTTAGGACTATGAATTTTGCGGGTTAGGTTTTGTTTATGTATTGGGTTGTGGTGCTTACTTTCTGCCTGCTGAGTTTTATAGGCTGACTGGTACTTCCATCATGGAGTCAGTTGTGCTAAGGTCTGGAAGCCTGCTAAGGTCTATGGCCTGTTAGATTAACCAATGTGCCATGCCCTTAGTGTCAGCTTTTCATATTTCATTTAAAAGTTTTAACATTTGCTTTCTGGCATCAGTAGATACTGGGTGGGACATGGTAATCCTAGCCAAGTAGATTCTTGCAAAAGGTTCCCCATGCTTCATTGAGTGGATGGAGGCTTTGAGAGCACGAGATGAGGAGACATGGTGTAGAATTCTTGATTCTTCAGGGCTTTCTGCCAATGTTCTCTGACACTGGGCCACTGCTCTCAGTGTTGTTGGTTCAGACAGGGTTTCATTATGTAGCTCAGGCTAGACTCACACTTTTGACTCTTCTCTTGTCTTGCCTCCTGTAATAATGTGTATGCATGCTACAGATACTTTATCAGCCAAGCCACTGCATCCTCAGTACCAATCTCACAAGATGAATTTAGTCCCAGAGCATCCAGCACAGCTCTAAAACTCCAGAAGAGATTCATGATGGAGACCAGGTCAAAGGTCACTAGCAGTGACATGCACAGTTCATTTTTGGTTTTTCAAGACAGGGTTTCTCTGTAGCTTGGGAGTCTGTCCTGGACTAGCTCTGTAGACCAGGCTGGCCTGAAACACACAGTGATCCCCCTGCCTCTGCCTCCCTTGTGCTGGGATTACAGGCATGTGCTACCACGCCTGGCGACTAGCTCAGATTTATATTTCAGGTCTATCATGAGCAACAGTCCTGTAAATTCTCAGCTGCCCCACTGTCACAACTGTTGTTGGTATGTGATTAAAACTCAGTCATGCTGGCCAGTGGTGGCACATGCCTTTAATCCCAGCACTCAGGAGGAGAGCCAGGCAGATCTCTGTGAGTTCAAGGCCAGCCTGGGCTACCAAGTGAGTTCCAGGAAAGGCGCAAAGCTACACAGAGAAATCATGATGCAGGATGGTTGCTGAGAGTTGGAGCCAGTCTAGGCACTATACTGAGTTTAAGCTAACCTTAGGTAGTACACTGTGAAACTCCATCTCAAAAGATTCAGAAACTAAGTCCATCAATCCATTACTAACAAGTCACTGTGCCTTAGTTGGGTCAAAAGAATTGGTGATTAACTATTGCTTTAGTTAGTCTAAGCTCTTTTCATAGGTAACGATCTGATCCACTCCAAGTAGACAACATCAAAATATCAAAAGAAGTGGGTGGAACCTCAGTCATTCAATCAGACTTCAGATTTCATCTGGGAGGTGTGTCTAAAGTATATAAGGCTCAGAACAACCGTCAGTCTTGGAGCCACTGTCTCCCCGGATTGGGATCTGAAAGTCTGTTTCCAGTGTTCGGATCAGGTAAGTGAGTCCCTTTCCGCCATCAAGTCACCTCATCTCACCCAGAGTCTCCTAAGGTTCACCTCAATGTATCATTTCTATCTCTTTTAGTTGCTAATTTTTTGTTTTGTTTTGCTTGTTTTCCTGTTTGTTTGTTTTTGGTTTTTTGAGACAGGGTTTCTCTGTGTTGCTTTGAAGCCTGACCTGGAACTCACTCTCTAGCCCAGGCTGGCCTCGAACTCACAGTGATCCACTACCTCTGCCACCACCACCCAGCTAATTTTTGGTTTTTGACAAGAACTTTGCCTGGCCTCAAGTTCTCAGAGATTCTGCTGGAAAATCATCAGACCCAGCAAGTTTTGTTTATGTCAAAGTTGGTATTTGAGTCTGTTTGTAGTGTCCCTGTTTAGAGACAGTCCCAATGTGAATATCAGGGTGAACCTGAACCCCAGGAAATTCTGGGGGGTAGTTACATATGAATCATTCAAATGATTTGACTGTGCTGGTCTTTTTCTTTTTCTTCCTTCCTTTCTTTTTTTTGGTGTTTTGACATGACACAGAATGTATAGCACAGGCTGACTTGTACTCACAGAAATTTTCTCCATATGATGAGATTAAAGGCATGTGCCACTAACGCCCAGCTTGTGCTGATATTTAGGTGAATTTAAACCAGAAATGTTGTATACCTTTAATCCCAGCACTTGGGGGCAGAGGCAGGGAGATCTCTCTGAATTGGAGGCTAGCCTGGGCTACAGAGTGTGTTCCAGGACTACTACCCTGGCTGAGATCCTGTAACAACCATAGTAGCAAGAAGTCCTTTTTCTTTGTTGGTTGATACATGGTCTCACCATGGAGACTAGGATGTTCTGAATCTTGCAGGAAGCAGCCATTTTCTCTGGTCTCAGTGTTCAAATTAAAAAAGTGAAACATCATTTTATACTTAATTGGAAATATTATACTTTTTTCATTTTTAGTCTTCCATTAGTTTTGGGAGACCTCAAGTAGGATGTTCTAGAACTCTAGGAGTAAGTAACCATGACATTGGACTAGTGAGTTTCTTGAGTATAACATAAACTATCCTTTCCATCCCAGAGTCCTGTCTTTCTAGATGCTTTACAAACATTACAGACCATGGCAGTACATACTGAAGGTTTACTGACTGAATTTTTAGTGTTTGTTTTTATTTCATTTTATTTTATTTTATTTATTTTTGGGGGGTTTTTCAAGACAGGGTTTCTCTGTGTAGCTTTGAAGCCTGTCCTGGAACTCACTCTGTAGTGTAGTTTGGCCTCAATCTCACAGAGACCAACCTGGTTCTGCCTCCCGAATGCTGGGATTAAAGACCTGGGCCACCAATGCCTGGCTGTTTCATGTTACCCTGTCCAGCTCTGTAACACAGAGAATACAAGCTTACAGCCCTCCTGCCTCCTTCCCTGAAACATATGGACCGGTGATTACCAACAAGTGAAGACAATAAGTAATGATGTCCATCTCACAGATTCCCTCAATTGTTCCAGGCAGGGTCAGCCAGGTAAATGGAGACTGGCAAGGTTGGAAATGGGATGCTCCCTTTGCTTTCTTTGTAGACCTGGCCTAGGGACCACATGGGCTGAGCCTTCAGGCTTCCTGAAGAGCCCTTAGTGGAAATGGACACACCTGAACTGTGGTTGGAATAGGATGGAGTGTTGGGAAAAGAGCATGCTTTTGAGAGGCTTCACACTGCAGACAGGAGAGGTGTGGCTTTAAAACCATCATATGGTGATGAAAATGTGAAAACTGAGATGTCCACCATCACCACAGAGAGGTCCTTGTGTGGGAAGAGAAAAGGTTTCCTAAGTTTTCTGAATGGTGTCTTTGCTTTCATACTTCCTTAGCATTATTATCCCTGAAAACCAGTCATGATGTGATACCAGGCCCCACCCACACTCATGCAGCTAGCAAGACAGAGGCTGCTGAGGGAGGAGGATTTGATCATTTCTACTCTAGAGGACCTGCCCGTGGGGCTGCTCCCTCAGATGTTTGAGGAGGCTTTCACTGACGGACGAACAAACATCCTGAGGGCCATGGTGTCTGCCTGGCCATTCCCAGACCTTTCTGTAGGAGCCCTGATAAAGGACGCACATCTGGAAACGTTGAAAGCTCTGCTTGCTGGACTAGATGTGCTGATTACAGACAAGGTTCATCCCAGGTAATCAGGACCTGCCTAGGATGGAGGAAGGCTGTGGGGGTACAGAGAAGGAACAACTGGGGACACAGAGAACTTGGCCAAAGTTGGATCCGAGGATTCTTACAGCATCAGCATAGAGAACTGTAGAGGTTTTGGCCAGGTCTTAGGCGTCCGGGCAGTTAATGGCAAATGTGGAGGGCACAAGAGTAGACATAGCCACTGAGGAATAGGCCTCTCACTGCCAGCTCCATAGTTAAAAGTGCAATGAGGCTGGGGTTAATGGGCATGTAATGGAGGGAGGTGAGATGCCAGCTGACAAAATATCCATTTTCACTGATTATGAGGTTTGATCTTGAGAAAGCAAAGATTTGGAAGGGAAGCTGATATGAGATGTGGACAAGAAGTAGACTGTAAGATGTATCTTGTCTTATCTTCTGGGAATTCTACCTGTTTTACCAACAGGCGGTCAAAACTCAGAGTACTTGATTTGACGAATCTGCACCAAGACTTCTGGAGCATTAGGGCAGGAACCCATGAAGGTGACTGTTCACCACAAGCCGAGGGGCAGAAGCCACCAGCTATGCAGATCTTCAACATGATAAATCTGGACTGTATCTTGGAGCTGGAGCTGAGTCTATGGTCACTTAAATTCATTGTAGAGCTTTTTCCTTACCTGGAGCAGATGAGAAACCTTCACACCTTTGTGCTAGCAGAAATTGGGAATCCCTTCAGATCTGGTGCTTCTGCACAGCAGGAAAGGAAAAGCATGTTGCTTTTGCAGATCTCCAAATTCCCTTGTCTCCAGAATCTCTCTGTATATAGTATGAACTTTTTAACAGGCTGCCTTAGGGAGCTCAGGTAAGGAAGGATGGAGAGTGTCCTTCAGAACTTAGCAACCCTGTCCTTTTTATTTTTTTCCCCAAGGAGCTGAGGACTGAACCAAGGACCTCTACCACTGAGCTAAATCTCCAACCCCCATATCCTTTTCTTTACAGATTAGTGGGTCCTTAATGGTCTGACCACTGTGTACCTAGCAGTGGTGGAGACATAGGTTAACCCGGCCGATGAGATCTATGCTCAGACATGTGTGAACAGGCAGTAGCACACCTGTAATTGCTCATTGTAAAAGGTTATTTGGGGTCCAAAATGTGTGAGTAGATGGGAAATAGTTGTTATTGGGACACCCGACACAGCAGTGGTGGGGAACATACATATCAGAAGACTCTTTTTTTATAAAGAAAATTTTTTCATTCATTTTACACATGAAACGTAGAGACCCCTCTTCCCTCCTCTCAACACCCCAGCCTCCCCATCCCAACCCACAAGAAGGCAAGGCCTCCCATGAGGAGGCATATCCAGTAGAAGCAAGTCTAGCTACCACCTTTCATGATTTCCCACTAGTTTGGTTTGGTTGTCTCTGCATGTTTCCCCATCATGGTTTTGATGCACTGGCTCATAGAATCCCTCTTCTCTCTCTTGGACTGGACTCCTGGAGCTCTGCTTGGTTCTTGGTAGTGGATCTCTGCGTCTGCCTCCATCAGTCATTGGAGAAAAGTCATTGGATGACAGTTAGGGTATTCGCCCATCTCATCACTGGGTAAAGCCAGTTTAGTTCATGCACCCTCTCCCCATACACTGTTCTGTACATGTAGGCAAACACTAATACACATTAAAAAAATCACTAGGACAGGGGAAGCCAGAACTTTGCTCAAGTTTCCACCTCAGTCTTAAGGTCCTCCATGCACAAATTTAAATGTCATGAAATGAAAGCAATGTTCATCAGAGGCCACCCTCTGTTTCTATAGCTCCCTCCTGGTGCCAAGTGTCCTGTCAAGAATCCAAGCCTTTTCTCAACCCGGCTTCCTGAATTGTTCTACAAATGTGTGTGAGAGCTGCTTCTGATTCTACATTCTTTTCATTCATCTTTTGAAACAAGATTATTGGATTCCTTTTTTTTTCGGGGGAGGGAAAGGGACTCTGTCTGCCATAATGTTCACATGGCACTTGCAAGGGCTGGTTCCTCCTTTCAGCATGTGTGTCCTAAGGATTGAACACAGACTTGACAGCAAGACCTTCCCCCATTGAGCTGTCTCTTACCAATCCCCAACTCCTGCATCCAGATCTTCAAGCACACCCTGCCACCCTGTACTACCAGAGCCAGCTCATTCATCTTATGGAGACCATATTTCTTGTTGCTCGGGTTACTGAGTGACTATAACTTAATAATGGGATGTTCGGTTGAACAGAATTAAAAGCCTAAGTTCGAATACTTTAGTGCAAAACAAAACTAATTCTTAGGCATGGTGTGGTGGTTCAGGCCTTTCATCCCTGGGAGGCAGGGCCAAGTAGATCTCTGAGTTCTAGGCCAGCTTGGTCCATATATTCAGAGCCTGTCTAAAAAAAGAGAACATAACCTATGTCAGATGGAGTCTTATTTGAGCATCTTAGGGAAGTGTCTACTGAAGGATGTGGCCTGTATCTAGGGTAAGGCTTACCGATAAATATTGTCCATTTTATATCAGCTGGCATGGTACTGTACAAGGTGGCTTGAGAAAAGTGGCTTTGGATACAGCTGAGTGATGATGAACAGACTCAGTATATTCAAAGCCCTGGGTTGGCTCCACAGACACAAGAAGTAAGGAATGCAGTCAAAACCCCCCATACATAAAAAATATTTAAAATGCCGTAATTTAGACATGCATCTGAACACTGGGGGAACAGAGGCATGGATTAAAGGTACCTCTGAGTTGTGGTTAGCCTGGTCTACAGAGTGAGTTCCAGGACAGCCAGGGTTGAACAGAGAAACCATCTTGAAAACCTACACCAAACAAAACCAAACGTTCATTAACCAAATAACCCTTGATATTAGTGTAAAGTAGATTCTGGGTTTGGGAATACTGTTTTCTGGCTCCTTGGTCTGCATCCTTGCCAGCTGACCACAAGATGACTAAGACACCTAAAGAGGCTGGGGTTGCATTTCACTGTGCCTGAAACTGAGTATAGATGAAAAATAGTTGCTATTGCTCAGCTCAAATGAGGGAGCCTTTTGGTTTTGCACAAAAAGTAAATAAAACTTCCTTATCGAATTTAATTTATAATTATAAAAGTATTTCATTTGCATGCCCTTACCTTATATTTTAAGTGACTCTGGTTGGAGAGATAGCAAGTTAGGATAAGGTTAGTATAACTTGTTTAAGTTTGATATAGCCCAGGCTGATCTCTAACTTGCTAAATAGTTGAGGTTGGCCTTGATCTCTAGATTCTCCTACCTTTTGAGACAGGCTTTACCGGTGTAGCTCTGGCTGTCCTGGAAATTATCATGGAGCCCAATCTGGCATCAAACTCAGATCCCAGTGTTTTTGCCTCCTGGGATTAAAAATGTGCATCACCATGCCTGACTTTGATTTAGTTTATATGTGTGTGAGTGTTTACCTACATGTATATTTGTGTACCACCTATGGGCCTAGTGCCAGGGATGTTAGAAGAGAGTGCTAAATTCCCTAGAACTGGAAATACCAGGCAGTGTGAGCTGGCATGTGTGGGCTAAAAATCAAATCCAGGTCCTCTACAGGAGAAAGTGCTCCTAAATGCTGAGCCATCTCTCCAGTCCCAGACCTCCTATGTTAGGGTGCTAGGATTACAGGCCTCTGTCGCTACTCCCAGCAATGTAGTGCCTGAGTTATGAGAAAAAACTACCCCAGGAAATGAAGTTAGTTTTCAGAACCCTCAGGAACCACTTCCCACTGGGAATGGACTCCAGTGCCAAAGTGGTTGGAAATGGGTGAGAGTGAAGTGGGCTGTGAGCACTGATACTTGGGAGATAATATTGCAAAACGGGGGGTTGTGGTGGGGGTGATTTGAGGGGGTGAGGGCGGGCAGGGTTATATAAATTTGTGGATCAATGGAACTTGGAGCAGAATGAGCAGTGATTGTGGCCCTGTGTTTCTGTGATGAGCGAGAAGGGCCCTCTAAACATTATCATGAAAATATAGATGCCTTTTTCTAAATGCTTCTCTGGGATCTTTCTCCCTCAAGATCCACCAAAATGAGCAGCAAGACCCTACTCACACTCCAAGAACTGGCTGGTGAGAGACTGTTGAGAGAGGAGGCCTTGGCCAACATTACTTTGAAGAACAATTCTGGAGTGTCTCTAGAAGCTGCATCTGGAAACAGTACCCTTCCTTGAAGGCCACCTGTACCAGCTGCTTGGGTAAAGACAGATGCTCTGCAGAGCAGAACAAAGCCCTGTTCCTTTGTATTAGTGGGTACCTGCTCCTTGTACCCACCAGTGGATTGACAGTGCTGAGGTATTAGAAATGTCAAGGTATTGTTTCCTGTCTGCTCTAGCCTGGAGAGAGGTCTCACATAACCAATGGTGCAAAGGATCAAGGTTAAACTGGGGTTGATGGTCTGGAAAGGTACATGTTGTTTAGCCAGTTAGGAAGCAAAGAGATCTAGTGCGTGGACTGTAGTTTCTTCCTTAGCTTGTGTGTTCAAGAAAGCTGAAGACACAGCTGATGAAAGCATGTCACACCTGCATTAGTTCCCAGTCCATATTCTATTCAGCAGCCAAATGTGTGTGTGGACACAGCAGCCTGCCTGCTATTTCCCATACAGAAAAGCCTGGGGTTTTTCTTTTTCTTAACTGAAAAGATGCTTTTTACTTTAAGTTAAACTATAGAAATGGATGAAAACTTGTAACAGTGCTTACCAGACATTTCCCTTGGAGCCAAGCTGAAGTATGATCATATTGCCTGACTTGATTCCAGCCAAGTTAGCTGGCCTACATATTTTCCTTTTCTTAATAAGTAGATTTATATAATTATACAATTAAGTCAGTGAAGTAATAACAATCAATTACTTGTGCATCTAATAAGTACAGATTTAGAATTCATGGTAATATCTGAAGGTTTTGAGCAGAAATGAGCAGTTTGCATCCTTTGAAGAAATAAGGAGAATTTGCTCTACAGATCTCTAGATGTTTCATATGTATATGTTTATGGGCCTGAGTCTATGTTTGCATACCATGTGCTAGGTGCCTGTGAAGATCAGAAGAGGGCATCAGTTTGCTCCCTGGTTTCTGTTTCAGGGGATTTTGAGCACCATGTTCAGAAATGAATCTGCATCCTTTCTAAGAACAGCAAAAGCTCTTAACTACTGAGCAGTGTGTCTAACCCTCACTTTTTTTTGTCACTGTTTCTCTGTATACCCCACCTGTCTCTGAACTTGCTCTGTAGACCAGGTTGGCCTTGAACTCATGGACCTCAGCTTGTCCCTGCCTCCTGAGATGCTGGGATTAAAGGCATGAGCCACCTATTTTAATCATTCTATTTTAATTCATTTATCTTGTGTGTTTCAGTGGGGTGGGGAGGGAGAGCCACAGCATACTTGAGGAGGTCAGAGGACAACTTGAATCAGGCAGTTTCTTCCTTCTACAGTGTTGGATCCCAAGGATCAAAAGCAGGTTATCAGCCTTGGTGAGAGGTTCCTTCATCTGCTAATCACTCTCACTCTGAATGGACTGGTTTTGCTTTTTTTTTTTTCTGAAACAGTTTCTCTGTATCCTTGGCTGTCCTGGAACTTGTGTAGTCAGAAGTTTTCCTGTGTCCCACCTGGTCCCACTGCCACTCAGTCCCAAGTAAACACACAGAGCCTTATTAATCAGAAACTGTATGGTCCATGCCTCAGGCTTTTTGTTAGCTAGCTCGCTCTTATAACTTAGCCTATTCCTTTGGGTTGGAGTTTAGCTCAGTGGTAGAGTGCTTTCCTAGCAAGCAAAAGGCCCTAGGTTCTATCCTCAGCTCCAAAAAAAGAAAAAAAACCTATTCCTGTTCATCTGTTTTGCTATGGTGCGCAAGGCTGTGCCTTTACTGGTCTGCTGATGTCTTGTTGCTCCTTCCATGGCAGGCTTGCATCTCCCTCATCCCACCTTTCTCTCCTGTATCTCTGCTTGGATTTCCTGCTTTCCTCTCAGCTGTCTTGTCATAGGTCAAAGCAGGTCATTTATTAACCAGTGGGAATAGAAATAGATCCCACAGCAGACTTTGCTCTGTAAACCAGGGTGGCCTTGAACTCTGCCTCCCAAGTGCTAAGATTAAAGGCATGTTTTACCACCCCCATCAGGAATAATCTGTTTTTAAAATTGTTTTTATTTACTTATTTTTGCATATATTTATTTATTTAAAATTGCTTCTTACTATGTTGCCTAGACTGGCCTTGACTCCTTGGTTGCATTGCCTCAGCTTCCAGGTATCAATATTATAGCTGTGTACTCCAATCCTCAGCTTGCCGCCCCACTTCCTGCCAAGGCAGGATCTAGGTATGTAACTCTGGCTGTCTTGGAATTTACTGTGTACAGCAGGCTGGCCTCCCACTCGAGCAGATCCACTTGTCTCTGTCTCCCAAGTGCTAGGATTAAAGATGTACACCACTCTGCCCAGTTAGAACCATACCCAGTTTTGATGGTTTTAAGCCTGTGTAGGTGATGGGTAGTTGGGAAATGTGTGGCACTGAAGTCAGTTGAAGGAGGGGTACAAAGGTAAGCACAGAGAAAGGAACAGAGAAGACATGCTGGAGGGAGTGGCAACATTGGGTTGTGCCCAGATCTTGCCTGGGTTGGTCCTCCTTGGTCCTTCCTGTGTGTGCCCTGCTAGTCTAGCCAGCATTTGGGTCTTGCTTGACAGTCAGTGAAAGATGTGCAGTTAAAGGTAGTCCCAGGCCTCAGTACAGATTTTAGTGTGTAGACAATCATGTAGTATCATGGGTACTGATTTGCCATACAATTAGAAATATTTTGACCCACACTGTCCTCTTCTGTGTCATTACTGGTCATCTTCTGTATTAGCCATCAGTTCTAAGAATTGTCTGTTTTCCACATTAGGCTCGTGAAGACCCCCTTGGATGACCTGGATGTGACTCACTGTACACTCTCAGTATTAGAATGGGACAGTCTTTCTGAGTTCCCATGTGTCAGTCAATTGCAACAACTGAATTTGCAAAATGTCATATTGACTGATCTAAGTCCCGAACCCCTCCAAGTTCTACTAGTAGAAGCTGGACCCACCCTGGTGACCCTGGACTTAGAGGACTGTCAAATTGAGGATCAATATCTCTATGACATCCTACCTGCCCTGAGCAGCTGTCTTCAGCTCAGCAAGTTCAGCTTCTATGGGAATCAAATCTCCTTGCATGCCCCGAGGGACCTACTAAACCATACTGCCAGCTTGAGAAAGCTAAGGATGGAGCTGTACCCTGTTCCTCAGGAGAGCTATGACTACAGTCGTACTCTCCACATGGAACTCATGAGAGAATATTGTGAGGAGCTTATGGATAGTCTGAAAGCCATTAGGGAGCCAGGGAAGGTCTTCTTTGGTCCTGAATGCTGCTACTCTTGTGACAATTGATATATCGACAACAAAACACTACTGTGTGAGTGTCAGAGTTTTTACTAGTTGTGTGTAAATATCAAGCATCCCGTGAACTCTGGGATATGAAGAATAAGGCACACGTGTCCGTCAGAGGACACACAACACATGGTTTTAGGCTTATGCTCCTGTGTGGGAGGGAAAATATAGTTGATGATGCCGTCAGAGGACACACAACACATGGTTTTAGGCTTATGCTCCTGTGTGGGAGGGAAAATATAGTTGATGATGGATTCAAGAGGAGGTAGAAAGTTTGACTTGGGCATGTTGACAGGTGTCATGGGAGTAGATTCTGGCAGGTTGGATATATAAGGATGTTACCCCAGCATGAAGATTATAAAGTCATTTTGAGAATTATGAAATGTGTGTCTTCCTATCTTGATGATTAACATGGTTTACAGTTTTAAATATTAAAAGTTGTGTGAACATCCCCATAAAATGAACTGGAGTTACTCTAATATTCTCTCTCATGCTTTCTGAGACTTTCACATCTCAAATGTGTGGCTAGGTATGGCAGATACATGCACCCAAGGTTGTCTTCTAGAGATTGTGGTCATCTCTGGTGTCCAGAATATGAGGGACCCATAGGCACATTGAAGAGTTTGACACATGAGGAAAAGGAATTGAGGTTTAAGCCACAGTACCATAGGGTTGTATTTTGGGGGGTCCTCCAATATGAAAATGTTAATAATTTTTGTGAGGACTTATTTTATAGTATGTGTGTCTTACTGCATGTGTGTGTGTGTGTGTGTGTGTGTGTATGTGTGTGTGTGTGTCTTACCTGTGTGTGTGTTTCCTGAATATGCCTGGTGCTTATGGAGGCTGGAAGAGGTGATCAGATCCCACGGAACTGGAGTTACATGTATACCATGTGGGTACTGGGAACAATGCCCATGTGCTCTGCAGAGGCAGTAAACGCTCTTAACCTCTGAGTCATTTCTCAAGTCCCTTAAAAATTTTCAGGTTTTTTTTCTCATATGCTGGGAGTGGTGGTACATGCCTACATATGGCTCTCTGAATTATTGGTCAGTCATTGCTACAGAGTGAGACTCTACCTAATTATATATAAAATTTGTGGGACATGAATGCAGGTTCTAAAAGAGGCCAGAAAAGGGGTGTAGCTTGTTCTGGAGTTAAAGTTATACTGTGAGCAGTCTGAGGATACTAGGACTAGATTGGGGTCTCCTAGAAGAACAGCAACTTCTCTTAACTACTAAGCCAATTAGAACCATCCAAATTTTACTTTTCAGTCACATTTTTTTGGAGTATGTGCTACAGTACTTGTGGAACTGAGAACAATTGGGGTTCTCTTATTCAATTATCTGGTTCTTGAGTTAAAGTCATGTCTCAGCTTTGATGGCAAGTGCCTTTACCAGATGAACCACCTCAGTGGACCTGGTTTGAGCTTTGTGTTTTATTTTATTTATTTATTTTTTGTGGGGTGTGTATTTTTGAGGTAAGTCTCTCCTTTTAGCCTCTGCTTACATGGAACATGCTATGTAGCCCAGACTGGTCTCAAACTCCAGCAATCCTTGTCTCAGCTTTCCAAGGTCCAGGAGGCAACAGCTGCTTTACACTTTGAATTTCTCATTCTGATACAATCCAACTTTGTTAGCATCATAATCCTGCCTCATCAGCTTTGATGATTGCACCATCACATGAAGTGTCTTTTCTTAGTTTTTCCATGCATGTATGTAACGTTCTTTGATCATCACTCTCATCCATTCCCACCCGACTTTCCTGGAGCCTTTTCCCAATACATCTTCCATGCTTTTCTTGACTCCATGCCCTTAAAAAGAACATAGCCTGGGATGGAGAGACAGCTCAGAGGTTTAGAGCACTTGTTCATGCAGAGTACCCAGATTCAGTCCTCAACACCTTTCACAATCAATGGACTCCAGTTGCACGGGATGGGATTTGATGACATCTTCCAAACTCCATGAGTTCCAGGCACATGTGAGCTGCACACATTTTGTGCAGAGAAAACACTTATGCACAAACTATGAGTTCAATTAGTGTGACCTACATGAGCTGTTATGTGGGGACATCCGTTTGCTCATGGGCAACCAGACTTCCAAAAAAATGTGTCTCCTTTCTCCTGCAAGTATCATACCAGCAGTTCCTCAGCTCTGGGTGGCACTTACATGCCCCTCCCCTATGTATATGGAATTCTCACTGGGTTGATCTTGTGTCACTGCTCATAAGTGTGACAGCCATGAGACTGCACTTCACAACATGGTTTCCACCCAGCTCTGACATTCCTTTAGTCTCTCCTGTGATGTTCTTGATACAGCTATGCTGTGTAGGGATAAGCAGCTGGATCAGTTGGGTCTCATCTTAAGTGTACCCATTGCAAAGAGAAGGTTCTCTGATCAAGGTTGAGAGCAGCATTAATCTGTGGGTATAAAAATGTTTAGGAGCCGGGCTGTGGTGGCCCACTCTTGTAATCCCAGCACTTGGGGGGTAGAGGCAGGTGGATCTCTGTGTGTTCTAAGCCAGCTTGGTCTACAGAGCTAGACCAGGACAGGCTCCAAAGCTACAGAGTAACCCTGTCTCAAAAAACCAAAAAAAAAAAAAAAAGTTGTTTAGGATAGTAGTTCTCAATGTTCTTAATGCTGTGACCCTTAAAACAGTTCCTCATGTTTTGGTGATCTCCAATCATAATTTTTTTGTTTTCAGAGCTGAGGACCAAAACCAGGGCCTTCCTCTTGCTAGGCAAGCCCTCTACCACTGAGCTAAATCCCCAACCCCGTAAAATTATTTTGTTGCTACCTCATAACTGTAATTTTGCTACCATTATGAATTATAATGTGAATATCAGTGGTTTCCTATGGTCTTAGGCAACTGCCATGAAAGAGTCCTCCAAACCTCCCCAAGGTGGTAAGACCCACAGCTTGAGAAACACTGGTTTAGGGGCTGAGGGAATTTTTCAGTGTTTAGAGCATAGTCATTTCTTACAGAGGACCCATGTTTGGTTCTCAGCACCCACATCAGGTGGTTCACAGCTGCATATAGCTACACTTCCAGGAGATCTGATGTCCCTTTTGTCCTCAGTAGGCACCCACACCCATGAATAAATGAATATTTTAAAAATATGCCATTTGACCAAAGGACCATTTACTGAAACAGTAACTACCCCTGCCTGTGACCTCCATACTATGGGCATTTGACCAGCTGTACAGTGTCCAGCATACATTTGCTCTGGAGCAGGCCTCAAGTCCAATCACAATTGGGACAATTCCACCATAAATCTCATGCCACTGTTGGACCAGCATGTACATCTTCCCAGGCAGGATTGCAGTCTTCGTGATTTACAGATGGGTAATAACACTGATGTCTTTTGCATCAGGCTGACCCAGACCCTGACTGATTTCTGTCTGTCCTGTAACCAATGTTGTGTTGTCTTCTGTAATAAATGTCAGAAGATTTCATAATATCTAGTTATGATGGACACTTGGCTTGCTATAGTCGTTTTACTCTGGAGCTTTGGAGATCAGTCTGTGCCCTGTTATTTACTATATAGTTATGAGAGACACCCAAGGGCAGTGGCAATAACCTATGTTGTTTTGGGGACCTCCCTTACCAATACTTTGGTAAGCTACTCAATGTCTGATCTGAGATTTTCAATAATTTGTGTTTTGTTTTACTGCTGGCATTGTGTACCCACACAAGATACATCAGCTATTTATTTATTTATTTATTTATTTATTTATTTATTTACTTACTTACTTACTTATTTATTTACTTACTTACTTACTTACATCTGTATGTATGTATGTACGTATGTATGTATTTATTTATTTATTTATTTGAGAAAGGATGTGATGGCTATTCTTGGTTGTTGACTTAACTATATACATCTGGAGTTAACTAAAACTCAAATATTTGGGGATAACTTTCTTTCTTTCATCTTTTTTTCAACATAGGATTTCTTTGGGTAGCCCTGAATCTAGTTTTGTAGACCAGGCAGACCTTGAAGTCACAGAGATGCCCCCCACCACCTCTGCCCCCTGAGTGTTGGGATTAAAGCCATATGCTACCACTGCCAGGCTGAGAGATTTTGTTTTCCTTAAATCATTTGAGGTGGGAAAACCCAATTCTTTCTTTTCTTTTATCGTTTGTTTATTGTTCTTTCATAAAATATATCCAGACCATAGCCTCCTCTCCCTTCATCGCTCCATCCCTGTCAACCCCCCTCAGATCAACTGTTCCTCTATTTCCCATCAGAAAAGAGCGGTTCCTCCAGTGATATCACTGAACATGGCATAACTGGTGCAATAAGACTTGGCATAAACTCTCATTGTCAAGGCTGATAAGGCAACACAGTAGTAGGAAAAGGGTCCCCAGAGAAGGAAAAAAAGTCAGAGACACTCCCATTCCCACTGTTAGGAGTTCCACAAAAGCCCCAAGTGAAACAACCACAGCATGTATGCAGAGGACCTAGCACAGACCTATACAGTCTACATGATTGCCACATCAGCCTCTGTAAGCTTGTCAGTCCTGCTTAACTGATTTTTGTGGACTATGTTCTTCTGATGTCCTCAACAACTCTGACTCTAAAACCCTTCCTCCTCCTTTTCCGAGGGGTTCCTTGAGCTCTGCCTAATGTTTGGATGTAGGTCTCTGTATCTACTCCCATCATATGCCTGAGGAATCGAACCTCTCTGATGATGATTGGGTTAGACCACAATCCAAGATCTCTGAGCCCTGCTGCTTCCCATTCCTGGCCATCCAGGCAGTGCTGGGCATGGGCTCCCTCTTGTGGCTCTGGCCTCAAGTTAGACCAGCCATTGGTTGGTCATTCCCATGTTCTCTGTGCCACCATTGCCCCAGCATGTCTTGTAGGTAGGACAAGTTTGGGTTGAAGGTTTTGTGGCTCAATTGGTTCCCAGTTCTACCACTGGGAGCCTTGCTAGTTTACCGAAGATGGCAGGTTTGGGCTCCATATCCTCCATTATTACTAGTCCTCCATAGGGTCACCCTCACAGGTTTTAGGAAGACCTCATTGCTCTAGGTTTCCACATTACCCCCTAAATGATGCCCCTTCATATTCCAGTCCTCTTTCCCATATTCTCTCTTCCTCCTTCCCTCCCTATCTTCCCTCCTGATTCCCCCTGTTCTCATCCCCACCAGCTGAAGGTGGACCCAAAAAGTCTATTTCCCCTTCCCAGGGAGACCCATGTGTTCCCTCCCCAACCTCACCCACAGAGCCTAGATATTTACCTCTCTGGGTGTGTGGATTATAGTGTGATAATCCTTTCCTTAACAGCAACTATCCAGTATAAGTGAGTCCATATCACATTTGTCATTCTGGGTCTGGGTTGTCTTGCTCAGGAAGATTTTTTAGTAGTTCCATCTATTTGCCTGAAAATTTCATCATGTCCTAATATTTTCATGATGTCAGGTTTTCTTTATGTCTTCCATCTTTTTTCTTTTCTTTTCTTTTCTTTTTGCTTGAATTGGTTTGGGTTTTTGAGAAGACGTTTATATGTGTAGCATTGACTATCCTAGAACTCACTCTGTAGACCAGGCGGGCTTTGAAATCAAAGAGATCCATGTGACTCTGCCTCCTGAGTGCTGGAATTGAAGATGTGTGCCACCATATCTAGCTGATGTCACATTTTCCTAATAGCTAATTTTCTAACTCCAATGTATAAAGATATCACATTTTCTTTATCCATCCTTTGGTTGAGGGACATCTATGTTATTTCCAGTTTCTGACTATTACCTATTAAGTCACTCTGAACATAGTTGAGCATGTATCCTTGTGGTCGAATGAAGCGATTTTTGGGTATATGATTAAGAGTTGTATGGTTGGGTCTTCAGGGGGATTGATTCCCAATTTCTTCAGAAATCATCATATTGATTTCTAAGTGGTTGTACAAGTTTGCACTCCCAACAACAATGGAGGAGTGTCCCCCTTGCTCCACATTTTTGACAGGATGAGCTGTCCCTTGTTCGTCTTATTATAGTCATTATGATTTGCTAAGATGCAGTCTCAAAATAGTTTTGATATGCATTTGCCTTTTATGAACATTTATTTCTTTATTTTTTTTAATTAAACATATTCTTTTTGTTTGTTTTTTGGTTTTTTGAAACAAGGTTTATCTGTGTAGCTTAGCACCTTCCCTAGAACTCACTCTGCAGCCCAGGTGGGCCTTGAACTCACAGAGAGAACTAAGTGGGAAGAGCATGGGCTTTTCAAGCCTCAAAGCCCACCTGTAGTGACAAGCCTCCTTCAACAAAGTCACACTTCCTAGTTCTTAAACAGTTCTGCCAACTCGAAACCAAGTATTCAAATATATGAGCCCACGGGGCCATTTCAAACCACCAAAGGGAAAAAATAGTCTCCATTTTAACTGTGTAGCTAGTTAAATGTGTGTTTGTCTTTCTTTAAACCAGTGGATCTCAACTTTTCTAATGTTGCCACCCTTTAATACATTTCCTCAGGTTGTGGTGAGCCTTAACCACAACACATTTTTGTTGCTATTCATAACTGTAATTTTGCTACTGTTATGAATCATAATGTAAATATTTGATATGCAGGATATCTGATATGTGACCCTTGTGGAAGGCTCATTTGACCCCCAAAGGGGTCACAACCCACATTTTTAAACCATTCAAAGTTTAAATGTGTGAAACTGTACCCCAAAAACAAATGTTTTATTGTATGCAAATCATATGTCAAGCCAGCTGAACTTTAAACTTTTTTTTGAAAGTGAAAACATTTTATATACAACTGCAGGAGAAATAATGCACAGATCGCTTGAACATAAAAACAGGTTATAATTTAAAAGTCCAGAGTTATTTAAACTGGAAAATATTTTCTCTGTAGAAAATAGTAAAAATGATAACAATTCCCAATTAGCAATGAACATTTCTTTACTGTTTCTCATCCATTTGGGATTCCTCTATTGAGAATTCTGTTTAGTTCTGTACCCCATTTTGAATTGGATTATTTGGTTTGTTGATGTCTAGTTTCATGAGTTCTTTATGTATTCTGGATATTAGCCCTTTGTTGGATATGTAGTTGGATAAAATGTTTCCCCATGCTGTAGTTTGCCTTACAGAAACGTTTCAGTTCCATGAGGTCCCATTCATTAATTGTTGATCTGGGTGCCTGTTCTATTGGTGTTCTGTTTAGGAAGTTGTCTCCTTTGCCATTGTGTTCAAGGCTATTCCCTACTTTTCTTCACTCAGGTTCAGTGTGTCTGGTATAATGTTGAGGACTTTGATCCACTTGGACTTGAGTTTTGTGCAGGGTGATAACAGTGGATCTATTTGCATTCTTTACGTGCAGATATCCAGTTAGACCAGCACCATTTGTTGAAGAGGCTCTCTTTCTTCCTTTGTGTATTTCCGGCTATATAAAAACCAGGTGTCCATAGTTGTTTGGATTTATGTCTGGAGAAGATCCACTTCTAATCCGATATTTAAGGAGAGATGATTCATCTGTAATTCAGATCTTTTGAGTTGGGAAGATCCACCTTTCATCTGGGACATACCTTCTGCTGGCTGTCTGACTAAAGGACATGGAAGAAGTAGGTTCCTCTCTCTTTGCCAGCTTGTTCTTGCTCTTGGTAGCAAGTTCATTCCTTCACTGGCATTAGAGCTACTCTTTTGGGATTACAGCATATACTCAAGGATACCTGAGACATTCAACCTCATGGAATAAACATCTACTGACTCTTTAACCTTCAGCTGATAGACAGCCATTGTTGGATTCACTGGACCTCAGCCTTTAATCTATCCTAATAAATCTTCCTCCCTCATACCTTCATGGCCCCAACTATCTTAACACTCCTTATGTAGACCAGGCTATCCTCTAACTCACCAGAGCATTTGCCTCTGTCTCTAAAGTTAGGGATGAAAGGTGTATACCATCATGCCTGGCATAAACTCCTTTTTCAAAAACGTTCAATTTTATTTATTTAATTAATCAATCAAGCTATTAATTTAATTTTATTTTTTTGAGGCAGAGTTTCTTGTGTAGCCCTGCCTATCCTGGAACTCATTCAGTAGATCAGCCTGGCGTTGAACTCACAGAAATCCTCCTGTCTTTGAGATTAAAATCCTCCCAGCTTAAAGTTCTATTTTTAGTTATCTGAAAAAGAAGTGGGTTTCTAGCAGGCTTTATCATGTGTTCTTGTAATCCTGCTGCCCCAGTCTCCAGAGAAGATGGGATAAGGGGCTTGTGCCAATAGGCCTGATTTTTCCTTGTTTTAATGTTGATCTCACCTGGCTTTGGCCCAAGTTGTAATTTTTGTTTTATTTGGAGACATGATCTCAATTTATAGTTTAGGCTGTTGAACTTCTGATTCTCCTGCCTCTACCTCCTATGTGTTTAGATTGTGGGCATGTTTTGTATGACATTTTGTTTGTCTTCTGACAAAGCTTGCCTGGAGTTCAGAGGGTGGAGCTAGCCACTAGTTAACCATAGAGGCCAAGCAGTGGAGGCACACACTTTAAATCCCTGCACTTGGGAGAAGGAAGCATGAAGATTAGGAGTTCAAGCCCACCTTGGACTACATGAGATTGAACCAATCTAAAAGAGAAACAGAGCCAGGTGGTAGTAGTGCATGTCTTTAACCCCAGCACTAGGCATGTGGAGACAGGAATATATGGCAGATGGAGACATGATCTCGGGCCCCCCATTCAGTCTGAGGATTCTTAGAGACAGGATCCCCCGCTTCCCAATTCAGTCAGATTTCGTAGAGTTAAGAAGTAATTGTGGCAGCTCCTTTCCTTCTCTGACCTTTCAGCCTTTACCCTAATATCTGACTCTGGGTTTTTATTGATAAGACTAACTACGATCAAGCTTCAGGCAGGTATCACTATGCTAGGCTTGCACTATCTATTGAAATCTGATGTTTTAGATGTCAGTCTGTACCCTGTTCTGTTTTATATGGTATCTTTCAGCCCCAAGTGACTCCATTTTGTAATAGTTACATTCAAATACTGGGTTTGCCTTCAATACTGAGGCTGAATAACTGGTCTCACCTGTGCATTAACAAACACCTTCAGCCCAGCACTACCCTGGCATAAACTGATGCATCACATCTTCACCCTCATTAACATGACTCCTGCAGGAGCTTGAGGATTTGAGTTCAGATTCTTCAGCATCCTGATTAAACTGGGACCAGTGATGGGGGGAGGTATCTGCAAACCCTGTGCTGAGGGGACAATAGAATCTGGGAGACCACTGGCCAGCCAGTCTACCCCAGGAAGTGAGCAACAAGGTTGGCAAAAATGCTTAAGTGGAGAAGTTATGTTGACCTATGGACTCCACCTAGGCATTCACAGACATGCACACTACACACACTAGCACCCCTCCTTCAACATAGAAAACTTTATTAAGTGATGCTAGGCATGGCAATGCATACCCGTAATCTCAGAACTCTGTTGACTCAGGCAGGATCATGTGTTTGAGGTCATTTTGGGTCCAAATGTCCTTTTCCACTCTGCATTTAAAAAGGAAATGTGGTGGTATGGTGTTCCCCAAAATATTGTGTGTTCCCCAAAATAAACTTATCTGGGGTCAGAGAACAGGACGGCCACAATATTAAACATGAGGATAGGCAGTGGTAGCACATGCCTTTTATCCTAGCATTTCAGAGGCAGAAATAACTCTGGATCTCTGAGTTCAAGGCCACATTAGAAACTGCCAAGCATGGTGACCCACACCTTTAATCCCAGAAACCCAGCCTTTAATCCAAGGGAGTGAGGACAGAAAGTTGAAAGATATGTAAGGTGAGAAGATCAGAAACTAGAAGCATTTGGCTGGTTAAGCATTCAGGCTTTGGAGCAGCACAGTTCAGGTGAGATTCATTGGATGAGAAATGAGAAGCTTGCTGTCTGGGGAAACAAGTCCAGCAGAAGAATTGGTGGGGTGAGAAAGCTGTGACTAGTTCTGCTTCTCTGATCTTCCAGCATTTGCCCCAATAACTGTCCTCAGGTTTGATTTTATTAATAAGTACCATTAAGATTCATGCTACAAGGAAATATTTAGGAATTTTTTATAGTGCATATTTAACAAAAACATGATGCTACATGCCAAAAGAAGTGCCGGCCTTCTGAAGTAAGAGGTCACCATTAGAGCTCAGATATCATCTCTGCCTGAGCCAAGATTCTCTGCACAAAAATCATGTGTTTTTGACTACTGAGTTAACACTCAGGCCCTCTTCAGCTCAAGTTTTTACTTTTGTTCAGATTATAATTGGGGAAGGGTCCTTCAGAGTTTGTTATGTTTTATGGAATCAGCATGCATCTTAAAAACAAATTTACACATTAGTACTCTAGAATATATATATATATATATATATTTACTTTTATGTTATGTCCATTTTTTGCCTGCATTAAAGTCTGTGTGAGTGTCAGATTTTGGAGTCACAGACTGTTGATAGTTGCCATGTGGGTGCTGGGATTTGAACCCGGGTCTTTTGGGAAAGCAGTCAGTGTCCTTAACTGCTGAGCTATCTTTCTAGTCCCCTAGAATATATTTATTTTTATTTGTTTTATTTTGTGTGTGCCTGAACATAACATTATACCTGTCATTGCCTGCTCATGGAAGTGAGAGGTCAACTTTCGGAGGTGGTACTCTCCTCTGCTATGTGGGTCTCATGAATCAAACTCAAATTATCAAACTTGGATTCAGGTAGCCTTTACCCATATTTTTAATAAAACATAAAAATGAAGAAAAACACAAAAGTTTTTACACACAATTCTTTATTGCTACTTGATTATACAAACACAATGAAACACAATGGCCAGGCTCAGGGACTCGTTAATAAAATAGAGAATTTCCCACTTAACCTTTATTATGATGACAGTAGGGACTGGCAATTTTTATGAATAGGATAGGGGCCTTTGTCCATACCCTGGAAACCTTAATATGCAGAAAGCCAGCAGAGGTTGGGAGCCCTGAGGACTAGCACCCCACAGTCTGGTATCTCATAGGCTGTGCTTGGTGGTGTAAGTCAGTGACCTCAGCAATCATGGAGTCCCGGGTAAAGGATGAGGAGTTCAAGACCAGCCTGGAATCCATGACAACAAAAAAAAAAAAGAAAGAAAAAGAACGTAAGGGAAGAATGTCCCTTAGAGAACAAAAGGTTCCGGTTCAGTCCTGACTGGATCCACATTTTGAAATGCAGAACTATCTGACTCCACTAGACAGCCAAGTCCCATTGTTTTCCATGTCAAAGCTAGCCTCTGCAGTCTGACTCTACAGCACACCATTTTGTTTCCGACACATTGAATGGTGTCAGAAGATGTGTGTTCAGGTTCTTGTGGATGGGAGACTTGTCCATAGACTTTCATTTCTATGTATCCAAAAGCAACCTTCCCCTATTTACTGCCAACAAAGACAAAGTGTGGTCTTCATGTCATTGGCAACATTCAAGGCAGAACTGAATAGCAAAGATAATGGACCAGGGCTGTCTTACAGTTCAAAGTGTGTTCATGATCATCTGTCTACTTGGATGATATAACCCATATCATAGCACTCCAGAGGGACAGGGTACAACTTCAGGATCAGCTGAGTCAGGTTGCTTATGTAATACATAAGGAACTTTAGGACCACCATGGAGATATCATTGTCATAGTAATTGACCCTGATGAGCTGATAGCACTGGCTCAGGGCAGGGAAGAGAGCACTGAGCTGAGAGTCCTTCATCCTACACTGTCCTGATTCCCGGGTGTACACTCTAGGAAAACTCTGAGAGGCAGAGTACTCAGGTCAGATGAAATGAAATATCCTAATTCCAGATGTCTGAGATGATGGAGGCTCAGACACAGGTCAAAAGACTCTGAGAACTTGCAGAGAAAGATGGACAGGGTCTCCAACAGAGTCTTCAGACACCTAAAGGAGACACCAAGGGATTAGTTTGACACATAGTGATGGAGTTGACCTAGAGTAGAGTGGAACACATATCCAGGGCCAGTGTGACCATGGGATAGCAGTGACCACCCAGTACAACCTCCTCACTCAAGTCATACCATTCTAGGCTACAAACAATCACCACCATGGTAAGACTCAATCATTATTGTGAAATCTACAGTGGCTGCCAGACATCAAATGCCCTCTAGTTTATAGGAGAAAACAGAAATGTTTGCTGTGATAGCAGAAGGAGCTCTCCCTTGCTCCTTACCCGAACATCTGATTCATGTAGCCACTGAAATATTAGGTGCCAACCATGTAGAGATGCTAGAGACAGTTGAGTTTGGAAAACTGAGAAATGAACTTGGTGACTATCTTCTCTGTGTCTGTTAGTGTATTTATAATTTTAATTTTATTTAAACATACTAGAACTAGACTAGACTGAAATACTAGACTGCCACTTAAGCAGTCTCAGACAGGATCCCCTTACAATGAATATTTTGTTAGAAAGCGTTACACATCATTCGATTTATTTATTTATTTGTTTGTTTGTTTGTTTGTTTGTTTATTTATTTATTTATTTGTTTATTTGAGTCTGGGTTTCACTGTGGAGTTTTGTTGCTTGACCTGGACCTCACTCTGTAGACCAGGATGGCCTTGGACTTACAGAGATCTGCCTGTCTCTGCCTCCCGAGTGCTGGGATTAAAGGTGTGTACCATTGCCTAGCTTTTTTTTAATAAGATCTTTATTGACAGATAATTCACATAGTATACAATTTTCCTGTTTGCACAATTTGATAGACTTTAGTCCAGCATCCTCATAGGCCCATGACACCATCACCAGTTCCTTTTTTAGAACATCCTTGTCTTCAATTTCTTTCTTTCCCTTTCTTTTTGAATACCTAATGCCTTTTATTGAAGGATTGAGGAGGTCTTAATACAGGCTTACAGTACAATGGGAGAACCCTGGAGGGCGGAAGTTCACTTCTGATGTTTTACAATCTTGCATCTAAGCTGTGAACGCCCAATATGCAGGATACACAGACAAGGAGCTTCCCTTAAGCAGGAGGGTGGAATCTCACAGGGAATTAGCATAGGGAGGATATCAAGGTCAATGTCAGCAAGCAAGGCAACAGTTACCCAAAACCATGGCCAGGGACTTCCTAAAAATTGAGCTTCTGACTTAGGTTGTGTGGGATGTCAGCAGGTCACATTACTTGTCATGGAGATACCTGTCCAGGCCACACAGGCATTCTGTTTTAGGTTGGTGAGCACTGCCTCAGACATTTCCTGTCTCTGAATACTCATTATCATACAGGCTCAATTCTGTGAGAGCTGCAGAGTTAACTGTTGCCAAAGATCTATAAGCGCCATTTCCCAGCTTTTATACTCTTTTTTTTTTTAATTCACACAAATAAGTATGTTTCAATCAATCTGCCTTAAGAAAAAAACCAATCATACAGAGGATCCAGGGGATGGAGTCCTGGTCTCTCAACCTGATGAAAGCTTGTGCTGGGGAAGTTGAGCTACATTGGATGGGTGTAAGGGAAAAGATTATAAAAAGGTTAGAGGAACCTTAGAAAACAATCAGAGTCCTGGAGTCTGGAGTCTCTTTCTTGTTCCTCTGGGAATAGGAGCCCTGTCACCAGTGTCCAGATCAGCTTTGTCACTCACTTACATCAGGAGGCCTCTTGCATGCTGGGCAGGCATATCTCCCAATTCAACTATATTTCAAGATGCTGGGTTTAAAACGAAAAAGGGGCAATTTCCAATTGTTTTCACTTTTTTTGAATGATGATTATATGACTCCATTGGGTTTGGTTTTAATGAAAACTTCTCATTAGACTTGAATTTACATGTTAGTTTCTTTGGTTCAGTTGAGTAATATTGTGACAGAGTCCCAAATAGGCTAGGCTGGCCTTGAACTCCAGATCTTTCTGGCTCTGTACAGATTCCTAGGCTATGGTGTTACATGCCTTTAATCCCAGCACTCAGAGGCATAGGCAGGTGAATCTCTGAGTTCCAGGCCAGCCTGGGCTACAGAGTGAGTTCCAGGACAGGCTCCAAAGCTACACAGAGAAACCTTGTCTCAAAAAACCAACCAACCAACCATCCAACCAACCAACCAACCAACCAACCAACCAACCAACCAACGAACCAACCAGATTTCTAGGGTCATTCTAGGATTCAAGATACAATCTGCTTTGTAGTTTAATTCCTTTGTAATCCCTTCAGCTATGTTTCAGATTCAGGTTTTGCACCTGTATGTTTTGAAATTATCTCTTAACTGTTCCTTAGGAATAGATATGGGAACTACTAATTGTTTATGAACAAAGCCACAAGTCACAGCTGACCTAGCAACTAAAGCTTTAGGAATGTGACTGCTTTTCCCAGGACTATTTGACATGTCCTTGTCTAGGAATGAAATATATATATATATATATATATATATATATATATATATATATATATATATATATGTATGTATGTATGTATATATGTATGTATATAAAGAGGTGTGTTTGGCATCCGACTTGAATTATGGTTCAGAGCACAGAAGGTCCCAGATCTGGTCTGGGCATGACTACATGAAGAGATCTGACCTTGTCTCTACATGATACTAAACAAAATCAAATAAATGATCTGGGAATGCGGTCCAATGTTAGAGCCATTGTGTAATGGGATGAAATCTCATTACCAAATCACCTCTTCCAAGACATTTCATGACATGTTTTATTTGAGACCCACTGTTGTGTATATCACTCTGTATAAATAAAATGGTGTTTGGCCAGCGGGCAGGCAGGATGTATAGGCAGGACAAGAGAGAAGAGAATTCTGGGAGGCAAAGGCTGTGGTGGAGATATACTGACAGCCACCACCATGACAAGGAAGATGTAAGGTAATGGTAAGCAACAAGACACGTGGCAAAGCATAGATTAATAGAAATGGATTAATTTAAGGTCAAAGAAGTAGATAACAAGATGCCTGCCACAGCCATACAGTTTGTAAACAATTTAAGTTTCTGTGTGTTTACTTGGTTGGTTCTGAACTTCTATGGGCCTGGCAGGTGAGAGAGATTTGTCCTGACTGTGGGCCTGGCAGGAAAACTCTAACTACAATTGGCGTCCAACGTGTTGGCAAGAGTTTCCACCTAAAACCTAATAAAAAAGATTCTAAAACAGAACTAAAAACAGCTTCCTAGTTGTCTCTCTCAAGCAGCAGCCTGCCGTTTTGAGCTACTATGGCAGGTTCCTGGTGTGTGCCTATGTCCTGCAGTGTGGTAGAAAGTGCTCCCAGAGAACAGAAAAAAGAGGGCGGGGGGTGTCAGATAATCTGGAACTTTTCCAAGAGTTTCAGGGTGCTGAAATCAAACCCTGGTCCCCAGATAGAACAGCAGGCCCTGTTGATCTCTGAGCTATCTCTCATTGGTGAGCTAAATTTCATTTTGTGCTTTAGGCTAGTCTCAATCTGAAGACAGTCTTCTTCAGCTCTCTTAAATCAGTGACAAGTTTGTTCCACCCTCTGCCCAACATATATATATATATATATATATATATATATATATATATATATATATATATATATATATGGGGGGGTGATTCCAGACAGGGTTTCTCCATGTAGTTTTGGTGCCTGTCCTGGATCTTGCTCTGTGGGCCAGGCTGAACTCGAACTCACAGAGATCTGCATGGTTCTGCTTCCCGAGTGCTGGGATTAAAGGTGTGAGCCACCACCCCCCTTCTACCATATATTTTTACATTTGTTTATTTATTTGTTTATTTATTATGCATTTATTTCTATTTTTGGGGAACCGTGGGGCATACATGTTGAGGTGGAAGAACAACCAGGGGAGTCTCTTTCTTTCTTTCTTTCTTTCTTTCTTTCTTTTTTGGTTTTTCAAGACAGGGTTTCTCTGTGTAGCCTTGTGCTTTTCTTAGCACTGTCTTTCAAGACCAGGCTGGCCTCGAACTCAGAGATCCACCACCACCACCACCTGGCCAATCTTTCTCTCTTTCAATCATGGGGCTTCCTGTAACTGAACTTAGGTAGTTAGGCTAAAGCCAAGCACCACTGCCAAATGTGCCCTTCTGCTAGCTGCCCAGCTCCCTTGTTAAATGAAAAAAATGTGTTTTTTATTTTTTCTTTTCTTAATTTTGAGAGAGTGTCACTGTGAAGCTCTGGATTGTCTGGAATTCCCTATGTGGATCTGGCTGACCTCAAGACACAGGAATCCCTCTTCTTCTGCCTCCTGAATGCTGGGATTAAAGGTGTGGCCCACCACACCCTGCTCCCCACCCAGTCACTATTTCCTCTTCTCCAAGCAGGTTGCAGCCCCATCCATTATCTAACACCCTTAACCTCCTGGGCTTCTCCCTCAAAGCCTTTCTTGTTCCTTTGGGTTTGTTTTTACTTAAGTTTAGAAAAAATCATTCCCATTAGCCCAGGCTATCTTAAAGCTTGTTGTGTAGCTGAAGATGACTTGTTCCTTCTCCAGCCTCGCACCCCAGTCTTCTCAGAGCTGCCACAGTGGATGACTGAAAGAGAAACCAGTTGTGCCTTGAACTCCAGAACCCACTCACAGTGATGACAATAAGAATTTCAGCTGCTGCCAGGCGGTGGTGGCACATACCTGTAATCCCAGTGTTAGTAGTTATTTGGCGCTAGGAACACGTCCCGAACACGACAGAACCACTGGAGAGTTTTATTAAAGAGGATAGAGGTGACAGGCCTGGGTGAAACACGCGTGGGGAGAGAGAGAGACAGAGAGAGACTGAGAGAGACTGAGAGCCTCGCGCAAGATGGCGCCGGCTTTTTAAAGGTTGGGCCGCGCATGCGTACAGGGACTCCTGTGGGTACTCCACGCATGCGTGTAGATTACATGGCTGCGCGCGCGCTTTACGCAACCACGTAAGTCCACAGAGTCCCGGTCCCGAGAGATGTCTGACCCGGAGATGGCTATTCTACACCGGAAATAGTTAGGCGGTCCCCCGGGCAAGCCCAACCGTGTAATTGTCTATCATTCCCGACTCTCATGTTTTTTAAAAAAGAAAAAAATGTGGATAGATGGGTATGGGACGCCGTTTCTCTCAAAGACTGCTTCAGGCTGAATGGTGGACGTTGATTGGTTTTGGGTGGAGATGGGGAAGCCGTCTCCTGAAGTTCTGGGATGAAATCCTGTAGCTGTGTCCATCTTCCAAGGTGTGGCTGATCCTAGGATGAGATCCTGTAGCTGTCCGTCCTCCATGGTGTGGCTGGGAACCTTCTATCTGACAAAACACTGGTGACATAAAAAGCTTAGAGAAAAGACTCATTATTATTTTGTTTTTGGAGTTGACATTTATCTGAGGTAGATCTGGTCTGGTTGGAGACATGTTAAGGGTGGCTGTGATGTTTGAGTACTCTGGTTGTTTTTTTTACCTGAGACAAGCCTCATTTGAGGTGGTTTACTTAAGGCACCTGTTTGTTTTGCTAGTTTAGCGTTTGGGAAACACAGGTGATCAGTTACTGAGTATTGAACAGTGACAAACTGTTATATCCTTACCGCCTGGATATTTGACGGTCCCTTTTGCCTCCGGCTCTATGTGGCCCTAGTTGGGAAATTCCTCTGGAATTGGTGACAAGGCAGTGGATCCTGGTGTCCTCTGGAGCTTGAAAGTGGAAGAGAACTTTTTTTTTTTTTTAAATTAGATACAAGGCAAAGATCGTGGCCCTGTCTGTATGCACATGAGAAACACAGACAATGAGCTCTTATCTTAGTTGGAAATCTTTTTCATTAAGTAACTCTGAAAGTGCAATTAAATCTGGTGAGGGAAGGCTGTCCTCTGTTCCCGACAATAGAAAGGAGTAACATCCTAAACTCCCAGGACTGAGTCAATGGCTCTGGTGTCCAGAAGGAAAGAAACTGATCCATTCCCTGTTGAGTTCTGGGTTCCCTGCTGTGTCTGTAGCCAAGCCTAGGTTTGTTGGAGGTCTTAGCTTGCTGTACCCATGCGTCTTGGCGCCTGGGGGCAGTCAGCTGACTGGTTGTCTTTCTAGGCAGCACAAGGACAAGGCTATTGATGGGCAGGGCATTCACGAGCCCATGGCCTTTTTTATTTAAAACAGGGACCCAACAGCTTTCAGGAGTCAGCTTTCAGGAGTCAGCGAGTGCCAGCATTTGGCAATTTCGGGCTTTTTTTCCTGACACACCTTAAATGCCACAGATGACTCTTTTGCCCATGGGGTCAGGAGCCTTGTTCTCCAGATACTTAACTTTTAGCCGGGAACAAGAGATGGATTTTACTCTATGTCCTGAATTTTTCCTGACGATTGGTGGCTTAAGGACAGCTTTTGGAAGGGTCTGCCAGTAGGCAGACTGTAAACCAATCCTTTGGAAGACTTGCTTGAGGCTATAAGCTGATTTCTTTTGGCTTAGGAGCCATCCCGATTATTGTAAACTTAATTGTTTAGATCTCAGCTACTTTTAGACCCGTCTGTGGTTCTCAAGGCAGTTTGAGAATGAGTGGGTGGAGTTAAGGTGAGTTAGGGCAATTCTTAGGAACCGCCCAAGCCTGCACATTTGAGCCCGCCCAACAATGGCGCGAAAGTCAGACAGAGGTTACACGTGGCAGACACCTTAGTGGGAAAGGAAAGGGTTTAGCGCTTTAGCAGAAAGTTTGGAGATGAAGCAACTCTTATTTTCACGTTTACTGGCTGAAGTACCTGCCACACTGTTATGTGGTCAGGTTTACCGGTACCGCAAAGCTGTTAAGCGGCCATATTTACCAGTACCGCCCCATCCGCCAAAGTAAGTGGGTGGTATATGCCCTCTGTCCCATGGCTGTAACTGAGTGGAAAATAAAAAATTAAAATAACAAACCGGGATCAGACTTCAACTCAGGCGTCCTGAGAATGAAGTAAGATCTAAGCTCAGCTAAAGTCCCCCACTTTCGTCAAGGGATGGGAGGAGCTGCGACTGTGCTGCCGTGGGTCCACCCGGTAGACCCAGACGCCATTTTTGCTCCGAGCAAAAATGTGCCTGCCAATGCCAGCACAGCCTGGACAACCCCCGGGATTGTCCGTCGCAAACATATAGCTCAGATTTCAGCCATTAGAACAGCAGACTCACTGTGAAAAATCGTGGCGGTATCAATAATGGAAAGCCGCGCTTCTCGTGGCTGGCCACCATCCGTGGCGGCCAGCAGGAGGTGCGTGCTGGTTGGCGGAAGAATCACAAGCCATGGTTACCTTTTTAGAGCTTTTAGAGAGAGAGAAAGCTAAGATAAAGAGCAACTCTTTCCATTTGCCTGTTCGCTGGCCAGAATTAGATAACTCCCGTAAAAGATTGGGATTTTTTGTTATTTTTTAAAGCATACTTGGGCCATCTCACAGTACAGAGACGGATAAGCTTAGGAATCTGTAAGTAGGGCTGATTGAGTTGGAAAACTTATTTCCCATGTCTGCAGCGGAGAGACAAAAACGAAAAATAAACATGATCCGGAGCCAAGACCTCCCGGAGGTCTGGACAGATCTCGGGCACAAGCCGCCGATAAGCGGGGGCCCCCCGCTGTGTGAGGCAAGGTCTCCCCGGGAGCCCTTAACGCCCAGCCACCCCGTCGGGTGCGAAGAACGTGCCAGCTTCACACAGCCCCCAGGACGCACCTGACGGTGGTGGTCCCTTTCAGAAATATCTCAAGCTGCAGACGTGGGAGGTGGCTGGAAATCCGGGCCCGCAATGGGGGCCAGCGGTAGCCAGTAAAGAAAAGGGGAAAACTCACCAATCAGTAGCGGTGTTGCATGCAGATTTGTGCGACCAGGCTAATGGAGAGTGGTCTGTCGCGAACGGAGCTGAGTTCCCGGTGTGTATAGCACAGTTTCCGTCCCGGTTCCCGGGTTTCCAGGCACAGAGCGCCCGGAAGCGCCCATTTTCGCACGGCACCAATGTTAGTATATATGTGCGGCGCTTTAGGAACACGTCCCGAACACGACAGAACCACTGGAGAGTTTTATTAAAGAGGATAGAGGTGACAGGCCTGGGTGAAACACACGTGGGGAGAGAGAGAGACAGAGAGAGACTGAGAGCCTCGCGCAAGATGGCGCCGGCTTTTTAAAGGTTGGGCCGCGCATGCGTACAGGGACTCCTGTGGGTACTCCACGCATGCGTGTAGATTACATGGCTGCGCGCGCGCTTTACGCAACCACGTAAGGCCACAGAGTCCCGGTCCCGTGAGATGTCTGACCCGGAGATGGCTATTCTACACCGGAAATAGTTAGGCGGTCCGCCGGGCAAGCCCAACCGTGTAATTGTCTATCACCCAGCACTAGGGAGGCAGAGGCAGGTGGATTTCTGTGACTTCGAGGCCAGTCTGGTCTACAAAGTGAGTTCCAGGACAGCCTCCAAAGCTACAGAGAAACCCTGTCTTGAAAAAACAAACAAACAAACAAAAAACAACAAAAACATTCAGCTTCTTTTCTTATTCTTTGTCTACTATTAGGCACAGATAAACCATGGCATGACTCACACACAGAACAATGTGGGCAACATATAAACAAAATTCAGCTAGCTGAAGGAAGGATGAGGCAGGAGGATTGTTGAGAGTCCAAAACAAGATTATCTACAATCTGAGTGTCCATCACAGAAGTAAGTTATAAGCCAAGTGCATAAATAAGCAAATAAACGAATGACTTTAAAAAAGTAAAGGAACTTAGTGTTGTGAAGTGAATTCATGCACGGATTCCCGATGTTCATCCTAGGCTCAGAATTCTCTTGTTTCTTCCTTCACCCATGGAGCCCAATGTGTACTGAGGAAGAAGCTCCACATAAGATTAAATGGGTGGAGTAAAATCATCCAATCAGATGGCAGCTTTTGTTGGTGGTGCAGCTGCTAAGGGGTGAGAGAAGAAAGTTTTGTGAAAGTGCCATTGGAGCCAGAGAAGACACTTGGAGCACTGGAGCTTGTCACCCATGTCCAGGCCAGGTAAGTCCTTTCTTTACCTCCACCAGGACACTCCAACTTGTTCAGAGACATTTTAGACACAAGACAGTGCAGGGCATGCTGAAATCACTGTCTTCACATGGACAGAAGACATGGGGCTTCCAAACCCAGGTCTGCTCTCTTCTCCAATGTCCCCTGTCTTCCCTTGGTTTAATTTTGGGTGTTGAGACAGGGCCTCACTGCTGCACAGACTCTGCTAGACCTGGCTAGGTAGCTGCACTGGTTTGGGAATCAAGGTCCTGAGTGCTGGAATGACCTGCATGCTCCACCATTTTCTGACTTTTATCAACTACTTACCTTGTTTGTGTTGGTTAACTTTGAGACAAGGCCTCATTCTGTAAACCATCAACCTTTGAATCCCTGGCAGGTCCTCTGCTTTAGCCCCCAACATCTGGGATTCCTGTAGAGAGGTTCTCAGTGCCTTGATCTCAAGCTTTGCTTGGTGCACATTGAAAATTTGTTTCTTTGCTTTTTGAAATAGTCTGGTTCTATAGTTCTCTTTAGACTCAAAGCTGCAAGAATTCACTGGGCTGATCCTCCTGAGTGTGGAGATCAAAACTGTATTAAAAATTCTAGTTTTTGGTGACAGGATAACAATATAGAATATATTGACCTAGAGATTTTATGTAACATAGGATGACCTTGAAATATCTTCCCACCTCCACTTCCTAATTATGGAATAATGTGTACTTGTAGCTTGTGGCTGTGGCACATACCTTTAATCCCAACACATGGGAGGCTGAGGCAGGTGGATCTCTGAGAGTTCAAGGTTAGCCTGGTCTACAGAGCTAGTTCCAGGACAGCCAGGGATATAAAAAAAAAAACAAAACCTGTCTTGAAAACACTAAAACAAAGAACAAAATAAGTGTACACTTTAGAACTTTTATTTGGGATGGAATCTCATTAGGTCAAGAACTCTCTGTAATTCAGTCTGACTTTGAACGAGCAATCTTCCTCTTTGTACCTCACAAAAGGTGGAATAAAGGTTATAAATCTGTTAAATTCATATCCAGCTCAAAAAAAATCAACAAATATTTTCAAAATTCTAATACATTCCTTCAGGAGGCAGGCTGGGTTTTTTGTTTGTGTGTTAGTCTTGATTTAGTTAGGCTTTTTTGTTTGTTTGATTTTCGAGACAGTTTCTCTGTGTTGGGCTGGCTTTTCTTGAACTCATTCTGAAGACCTCTGGCCTTGAACTCACAGAGATTTACCTGCCTTTGGCTTCGGAGTGCTGGATTAAAGGTGTGTATGAGCCCAACCCAGAGATTTAGTTGATTTTAATGAGATAACTGATTGACTGTAATTTAAGTTTTTGGTCTTTCAGTTCTTTGAGGGTTTTCAAGACAAGATTTTACCTAGCCCTGGCTGGTGTTGTACTTGTGATAGCTCTGCCCCTGTTTCTCTGTGTGCTGGTTTCAGTTATGATCTCACTGTTATTGATTATACTTCACAGGTGGCAGATTTGTGATTTAATTGAAAATAAATTGTTTTGTGTTTGGAGACAGGGATCCCCGTGTAACCCAGGTTGTTCTAGAACTCACTCTGTAAACCAAGCTGGACTGCCTCTCAAGTCCTATGATTAAATGCATATGCCATCACCACCCAGCTAATTGAAATAATTTTTAACAGTGTCTTTAAGATGGAGGGGAGAGGCTGGGGAGAAGGTGGGGGCAGGGGCGGGAGGGGGGAGGACAGGAGAACCATAAAAACAGCCTAGGGACAGTGCTTATTGGATGCAGTTGCTTCAGCCTGGTCAATTTGACAAATTCACTTCTCAAACTGACATAAAAAGAAGCTGAGTAGGCTGCTTGCATAATGCTGTAATCCTAGCACTAGAGATGTGAAGGAAAACCATTCCCTGTTCTAGGATAGCCTGGGGTACATGCAGTGACTTGGAAATGATTAAGTTGAATGCAGCTCAGTGGAAAAGCACTCATCTAGCACAGGCCAGGGCCTGGATCAAACCCAACTACCAAACAACCTCAGTCAAAAACAAAGGACTTTAGGGCCCTGGAACTCCCAATTTGGGTAACTGCGTCCCTGCTTGCTGACCTTGACCTTGATGTCCTCCCTATGCTGATTCCCTGCTGGTATCCACCCTCCTGAATGCTAAAGGGAAGTTCCTTGTTTGTGTGGCCAGTGTTTGGGCATTAACAGCTTAGATGTAAGAAACATCAGTAGCAAACTTCTGCCCTCCAGGGGTTCTCCCATTGTACTATAAGCCTATATTTAAGGTTTCCTTCCTTCTTCAATTAACAGCATTGGGCATCCTAGTGGCACCAATGACCCACTGTCTCCACAGCCCCCTGTCAGACATGGTGAATGGGTGGTGGTAGCGTGGGCGCTAGTGCAACAGGGAACTCATCAATCCGTATCATTCTTGCTTATTTAGGTTGTTTTTGAAGCCTCTAATACTGGCCTAGCCTCAAACTTAAAGTATGGACTAGACTGTGTGGAATCCTCCCACATCTGTCTCTACAGTAATGAAATTTTAGTTTCTTGCCAACCATGACTGACATCATGCAGTATTTGAAAAGCAATGTTTGATTCAGAACATTCAGAGCAGTTAGGTCACATGAGATTGGCTAGTGTACAATTTTAGGATCTTAGTGTGAGTTCAGTCCAGCCTAGATTACATAGCCAGCTCTGGACTATAAAGTGAGACCCTGTCTCAACAAAAATAAATAAGTTGCTTGAAGGACACGATACCCCACTAGCTCACAAGCACTTACCCAGGGAACTCTATACTCCAAAGTTGTTGGACATAGCTAGGTTCCCCAAACCAGGCTCTAATCTTTGAAAATTAAAAGCAATGATCCCATTTCACAGACTCTTCTCAGTCTTTGCCAGGCAGGATCAGTTTGTTAAAAGCCTAATATGGGTAGGTTGAACATATAATACTTCCATTTTCTCTGAAAAGAGGTTAATATCCTTTCTGCATAAGAAATGGAGCTTAGATTTTTCTTTCCTGTTTCCCCCTTCCAAAGGGGTATGGGACATAGAGCAGCAAAGGTTGAAACTGGATGGGACACTGGTGAATGTGAATGACAGTGAGAGGCTCCACGTGCTGCCAGGGTAGCAGCATTTGCCTCTGAGACTGCCAAAGAGTGCTGTAGTGAGTCAACCCAAGTCTCCATCAAGGCCAGAGTGGTCACAGATGCTCATTGTGAGGGGAGAAATCTTCATAAGAAAGACTGAAAATATATTTTCTCCTAAATTCTTCCCCAGGATCATCTCCCTAAACATCCATCAGAATGAGCTTCCAGGCCCCACCCACACTCCTGCACCTGGCAGTACAAAGCTTAGTGAGCAAAGAGACCTTGGCCATCTCTACTCTGCAGGACCAGCCAATGAAGTTATTTCCCATACTGCTGAAGGAGGCCAACACGCAGAGAAAATCAGAGATGATTAAGGCCCTGGTGACAGACTGGCCCTACCCTTGCCTTTCTGTTGGGTTGCTGATGAAGAACCCCAGCTTGGAGAACTACCAGGCTATGTTGGATGGAGTAGGCACATGGCTGCAAAGAGAGTCTCCCCCTGGGTAAGCAATGGAAGGAACATCTGGGATCAGGGAGTATGAGGTCAAAGGTGGATCAGAGACTTTGGCTGATATACTGGAGGACTAGAGGGGCCTTGACAGCACTAAAAATCCTTGTAGCAAGGATCAAATAAGTATGAGGGAGCTCTTGGTGCAGATGTAGGCAAAGGAGAATGGCCCTGTACCTCTGTCTCCACCAGTAAATAAAAATAGGTTTACTCCAGGGCAGCTGTGGCACACTCCTTTAATTCCAGCACTCGGGAGACAGAGGCAGGTGGATCTCTGTGAGTTCAAGGCCAGCCTGGTCTACACAGCGAGACCCAGGATAGGCACCAAAACTACACAGAGAAACCCTGTCTCGAAAAACCAAAACCCAAACAAAAATAATCAAAACAAAAAACCCAGCCAAACAAACAAACAAAAAAACCAATAGTAGATGATAGAAGTCCAGAGCAACTGAATGCAGGGAAACAGGACAGGTCTCCAATATACATCTCAGGAAAAAAGTCATGCTTGACAAGCTTGTGGTTCTTTTTGGAGACCCAGCACTGAAAAGCATGAATATGAAGAAGATAGAGATAAGCAGGGGAAAACTCCATCAGAGATGGAGAAAAAGTTTTGGGTCTCAATTTACCTTCTGACACTTCTCTTTTATCCAAGAGGGCAGAAGATTCAAGTGGTTGACTTGAGGAATGTGTTCCATGATTTCTGGAATGCGTGGACTGGAGGAGATGGTGGAAACCACTCAACAGAAACTTTGCCTAAGGAGCTAGTAATGGAGGGCCTTCCTCAACGCACACTGAGGAGGCAGCGTTTGACGGTTTTCACTGATCTTTGCCTACCTCCAGATAAATACCAAAAACATTTATTGAAATGGGCAGAGAATATAAGTGGTTCTCTGAAATTGTGCTGTGTGAGTCTGATGATTGGTACAGAAGAAGGTGGCCCTGTCAAGAAGGTCTTCCAAATTTTACAGCTGCAGTTCATCAAGGAGTTGGAACTGAATACAGTGGGTGATCTCTCCATACTGGCCAGTTTTGTACCTTTCATCAAGAAGATGAGAAATCTTCACAAAATCCTGCTAGTCCGTGTCTTCCCAGACCACACCCACGCTCCTGCAACTGACAGGGATGAGATGTATGTCCGCAAGATCATTTCTCTGTTCTCCAAACTCAACCGTCTCAAGCATGTCACCATAGATGATGTCTATTTCCTCAATGACCACATGAAACAGTTGCTTAGGTAAGAAAGGATGGAGAGCAGTTCCTGCTACCAGAGCAAACCTTTCTTTTATACATTAGAGTGTAGTGGGCACCTGGTATCTGCGGACCTTTGTGCATTTCACAATGAACACGTAAGGATGAGCTTATTCCATGTTAACTGATTCAAGGGCCTACACGACCACTCATAAAGCTGAGTAATGATGTGGGTTAGTTTGTATGGACAGAGCTGCCAGGGTAGAAGGCCAGCATTGTGTGTTAGACCTAGGGAGGGTGGGTTGCAGTTTCCGCCATAGCAGTCCTGTCTGATCTAATGTGGAGGAACAGGAAAAGAAGAGGGCACTGCATAGAGAGGACTCAGACCTGCCCAGTTTCCCAGGTGAGCTCTGTGTTTTGATGGGGAGAATACATCCCAGGCTAGTTCCCAAACAGTGTAAGGCTCTATGGAGAGCAGGGGTGCACTAAGTGGACGGGACATGGAAAAGCTGGGGGAAGAGTCAGGGCTGAAGAGTGAACAGGTGCAGGCACTGTGACAGGGAGTCAATGATTCCTCAGGAGGCAACCTGACATGGCCATAGGGTCCTGTCTCTTTCCTTCCTGTGGACCCTCTAGCCTAATAGTCTCCATAGCAACTCTGGGTCTCTGCCTGCCACTGAAGAATAGGAAAGGTGGAATGAGCCAGTCTGCACCGTGAAGATGACTCCCTAGAGCGAGAGTGGTGTGATTTGAGTAAGAAGACTAATGGGTTGTACTGTATGCTCATGGCCATCCCTTGATCACACTGACCCTGGCTATGTGGTCCCCTCTACCTCTAGGACACCCCACCACTGTGTTTCAAAATAACCCCTTGGTCTCTCCCTAGGTGCCTGAAGACCCCGTTGGAGTCCCTGTCCATCTCTTTCTGCAATTTCTCACAGTCAGACTTGGAGTCCTTTGCCCAGTGGGGTCATTGTCAGCTTAAACATTTGTACCTGAGAGGTGTCAATTTAAGTGATTTGAATTTCATGCCTCTCACAGTTTTCTTACAGAGTGTTGCAGACACTCTGCTGACCCTGGAATTGGAAGATTGTAGGATGAAGGACCCTGACCTCAGGCTCCTTCTCCCTGCCCTGAGCCAATGCTCCCTGCTGACAAGCATCAATCTCTACGACAATGAAATCTCCACCAATGCCCTGAAAGACCTTCTGTACCACACTGCCAACCTAAGCCAGCTGACCAAGGAGCTGTACCCTGCTCCTAAAGAAGTCTATGATCACTCTGGTTATGTCAAGGTAGTGGAATTTTCCCAATGTTGTGCTGAGCTGAAGAGCACACTTGTCAATGTACGGCAGCTCAGGTCAATCTGCTTTGGTAGCAATCCCTGTTTAGACTGTGGTGAGCGTTATTTCTATAAACTGGACACAACACTCTGTGATTGCTCAGGGTGAATTCCTTCTGGATACTAAGAAATGAAGGCACAGGGACAGGCCTCTCATCCAGAGGACCCTAGAACACATGGTTTTGGACACTGCTCAGTGTGGTGGAAATGAAATTGCATGCAATGGGGACAGAACATGGGGCTGACATTGATGAGCACAGTGAGGTTAAGTGTCTTGTGGAGTCAGAAAGAGTGTTCTACATTTCAAACTGTGGCTCCTCTCATGACTGTCTCTCCTTTCTTTCTTTCTTTCTTTCTTCCTCCCTTTTTCCCTCTCCCTCTCTCCCTCTTTCTTTCTTTCTTTCTTTCTTTCTGTCTGTCTGTCTGTCTCCCTCCCTCCCTCCCCCCCCTCTCTCTCTTTCTGTCTTTCTCTCTCTCTCTCTTGGATTCTCAGTGAAACAGTCCTGGCTGTCCTGAAACTCACTCTGTAGACCAGTCTGGCCTCAAACTCACAGAGATCTGCCTGCCTCTGCCTCCCTAGTACCAGGATTAAAGGCGTGCACCACCACCACCTGGCTCTCTTTCCATCTTTTCAATGTAGCCCAGGCTGTCCTTAATCTCCTCATCTCATCCTCTTCCCTCCTCTTACAGATTAATGGGGTTTCTTTTTTGGGTTTTTTGTTTGTTTGTTTGTTTGTTTTAGACAGGGATTCTCTGTATCTTTGGAGGCTGTCCTGGAACTTGCTTTGTAGAGTAGGCTGGCTTCAAACTCACAGAGATCCACCTGCCTCTGCCTCCCCAGTGCTGGGATTACAGGCGTGTGCCACCACAGCCCGGCTATTAATGGGGTTTCTAATAGAAGGCACCAAACCCAGCTTGTTGGCCACCTGACTGGGCACTATCCTTCAGTGCTCCTCATTCTGGCTTGCCACCTGCAGATTAATACCTGCAGGAGACAGACAAATGTCCTGCTATTATACAGCACTTGGAGTCCCTGGCGAGTGGAGCCAAGGTGACCCATGGCAGGTGGGAGACAGAGATGCCAGGCAGACAGTACTCAGTGAAGAGTTTTATTTGGTGTGGGAAGAGATGGGAAAGGGAGAGAGAAAGATAGGGAGGGAGGGAGCTCAAGCTGGAGAGGTGCCTACCTCCAAATAGAGAGAGGGGAGCAAATGGAGTTTTCTCTTAAAAGTAGGCTTTAAGTCAGAACATAGTGGAGGCCAGAATGCTAACACAGGTCCCTGTCTTGTCCTAAAGGGTTGCCAGTCCCTAGGATCTTCATGGTAAATGTCAGTGATGAATTGTCTTTGTTTTGTTAATGAGTCTCTGAGCTTAATTGTGTTTCCTTGTGTCTGTTAATCAGGTAGCAATAAAGAAGTTTGTGTCACAACTTTTGTTTTTCTTCATTGGTAGGTTAATTAAAATGTGGGTAGTCAGATTGCTCAATGGGTAAAGGGTACCTGGGGCCAACCTTGACAATCTGAGCTTGATCCAGGACACCCATTTAATAGAAGTGGAGGACTGATTCCCAACATTGACCTTTGATCTTCACAAGAAGGTAATGGCAAATATGTTCTGTCATGTATAAGCACACAAAATGAACATACTTACTGATCCCATGATGAAATATTGTGAAAGGATGCTGAATTCAATCAAATGTAACTATGAAGGTCCGTCACCAACTCTATATATTTCTATTCTCCTGTGAGTCCACCTACCAGGTGGAATGCTGAAGTAGGAGGATTGTTGGGAACTGCAGTATCAGACCTCCAAAGCTACAGAGGAAGACTCCTCTATAGAACAACAAATAAAAATGGAGTACATAAAGAGCGACTAAATGAATGAACAAGTACAATTCAGTAAAATGGGCTCCTGTCTTCCAGGCAAATCTCTGCTTTTTGTCGACCCCAAAAGGAATTCTTTTCATTTAGATACTGAAAAATATCTTCTCCAGGCAGTCTCAAACACATTAAGATCTTCCTGCTTCTTTCCTCCTCTAGACTTATGGGAATAAAGTATGTGAACTGAAATCACAGGGCATTTTTGTCTTGTGGCTATTTGTTTGTTTTGAGACAGGGTCTCTCTTTTTGTAGCTCTGGATGTCCTAGATTTCTCCATGTAGACCCAGCTAGGTTTGAACTCACAGAGTTTGGCCTGCCTCAACCGCACAATGGTTGTTTTTAAAGGCCTGTAAAACACAAACTGCTTTTTCCCTCTATTACTATCTTTATTAAGAATTTTTTGTCATTCACTTTGCACACCAATCAAAGTTCCCCATCATCCCTTTTCCTGCCCCCTCCCATCCTCCTCTCCCAAGCCAGTCCTTACTCCCTCCCACAAGAAGGCAAGGCCTCCCATGTGGAGGCACATTTAGTAGAGGCAAGTCCAAGCTTTGCCCCCTGTCTCAAGGCTTCCTGAGGAGGTCCATCATAGGTAGTTGGCTCCACAATCTCCACACATGCACCAGAGATGGATTCTGATCCTACCACCTTGGATTCTCCCTAGAACATCAATCTACATAACTGTCTCACCACCCAAAGGGCCTAGTCCAGCCACATGCAGGCTCCACAGCCATTGATCCACCTTTCATGAATTCCCTCTAGTTTGATTTGAGCTATGGCAGGGGCAGGTGCTGTCTATACCCAATATTGTTTCCACTATTACTTGTGTGTAGTATCCTTGATGGATAGTCCTTCACAATTAGACATGGTTTGGGCCACAAACACATAAAAACCGAGACATCTCAAGTGTAGGACTTCCTGTCTCTATTTGTGGTGAAGAATAAAATGGTGTGATACCAAGTTCTTATATTGACACCTGATTAGATCTCACTTCATTCCACTTTGTTTCTAAAGCATTGAGCACCGTGGGAAGTCATGCGCTCTGAGTCCCAGTGCTGAGGCCTTTCCCTAGGATTTCATGTCCTGCACAGCTTAGAGAGTGACTGGCTTGGTGTGATGGGGAAAGACACAAGCACAGACACAGGTAGAGAAATGCTGGGGATGAGTGGTCAGTGTGCTATGAAGGAGCCGCACTAGGAACTCCAAAACACAAAACATTCCTTACATGCAATGGGCAAAAGGCCTTGTATTCCTTTCTCATCCCAACTATGTCACTTCCTGTCTTCACCTTCCTAGAGCTGGGATTAAAGGTCTGTGGGCCACAAGTGCTTGGCTCTGTTTCTCTTCTAGGCTGAATCAATCTTGTGAAGCCCAGGATGGCCTTGAACTCACTGAGATCTGTTGGCTTCTGCCTTCCAAGTGCTGGGATTAAAGGTCTGTGCCACTAGTGCCTGGCCTCCATGACAGACTAGTGGCTTAGCTCTGCACATTGATCTTCTGTCAGTTAGCTCACAATCGAAACATCACCATGTCTCAGCCCAAGGTTTTATAATGAAAAACTATGGTCAACTGTCCAGTTCCTCAAAGTAAGCCAAGGAATCACCCAGTTCCCAACCTCTTCCCTGCTTCCTTTCATGCAGCTGACCATGGAAGGAACCACTGAGGGCCATCTGTGAAATGAGTATCGATACATACAGACTACAGTTGTTGGTTACCCACTGTATTTGGGTATGAGCAAAGGAGTCAATAGGGCTGCAAGCTCCAGCTCCTCAAGCTCCATAGATGAACCGGGTGGGATCCAAACACTAAACACAACCAGCCAACCTGAGTAGCCATTGCCCTTGTGTGTAAGTGATTATAAAGTATCTCGAAAGAGGTGTGTAGGAAAAATGAAAGAATGAAAGAATACAAATAACCAGCAAAAATGAAATTATAAACCAAGTATAGAGAAGAGTAGGCAGTGCAAATGATATTTCACATCTTGGAAGTAGGAACATCACTTTCTCTATGCCATCATTGTATACTACTTGAGCACCAGAACAGCCTCCCTGTGGTCTGCAGGAACGCAAAACATGAAGGACCTTGGTTGGGGTGAGGGAGTTATTTCCATTTAAATATTAACTGATATGCCCTCCGATGGTGGCACAAGCCTTTAATATCATCACTTGGGAGTATGAGACAGGTGGATCTCTGTGAGTTTGAGGCCAGCCTTGTCTACAGAGCAAGATGTAGGACATGCTCCAAAGATATACTAAGAAACCCTGTCATGAAAAAACAAACAACCAAAAAAATATTGGGAGTTGGAGAGATGTCTCAGAAGTTAAAAGCACTGGCTGTTCTTGCAGAGGTGATTAGTTCAATTCCCAGCAACCACATGGTGGCTCACAACAGTCTATAATGAGATCTAGTGCCCTCTTCTGGTGCGTAGAGAGAACGTGGTATACATAATAAATAAATACTTCTTTAAAATAATATTTACTCATACTTTAGATTAGGCTGGCCTCAAGCTCACAAAGATCAGCTTGCTTCTGTCTTCCTCATTTCAAATTAAAGGCACAAGAATGCCTGGCTTAAATTGTCATAAACTTCAGCCTATTCCAGGCATTTTAAATAACTGACATTTGTGGTTTTGGCTGCATCAATAGCATTGAGTTCAAGGTCACCCTGACATCTTTTTCTTTTTCCTAATCAGGTTTTCTTGTGTAGTTTTTGAGCCTGTCTTGGAACTCACTATGTAGACCAGGCTGGCCTGGAACTCACAAAGATCATACTGCCTCTGCTCCCCGAATGCTGGGATTAATTCCCTCAGATTCTTAGTGAGACTCTGAACAAATAAACACAGAAACCATAATCGACCAAATTAATTATTTGTATATAAAGTATATAAATGAGAACCCACTGTCATATTTTGGTTATTCAGTCCTTAGGGGGCTTAGGTAGATGAATCTGGTGGACTTCTGATACAGCTGGAGGATTACACTCCTATGATCCCAGATGCAGTGACTGCTTATTACCTGAACCGTGCTGACTTTGAAGATTCAGACCCACGCATAATTCGGGTCATCTCACTAGCTGCCTAGAAGTTCATCTCCAATATTGCCAAAGATGCCCCATAGCACTGCAAAATGAGGGGCACAGCCTCTGGCAGGTCCCCGAGCAAGAGCATGGACCACAAGTACATGGAGGACTTGACCCCTGCCCTCAGCGAATATGTGTCCATGAGAAGAAGCCGCACTACTTCACCTGAGCCACCTAACCCAGACCTCTTTGTTTTTTTTCTGTTTCCTTAATGAACTTTATTGGGAAAAAAAGAAAGGAAAAACAAACAAAGAAAAGCCTTTTCATTTACCAGAGGGATAATTAAAAGAATTTAAAAGCTAAGACAGGAAGTCACATAATAGAGGAATTAAAAGGCTGTCATGACTTGTGCCTGTACCTAGCACTAGGGAGGCTGAGGCTGGAGGATTGCTTAAAGCACGAGACAAGCTTGGACCACAGACACTGTTGTATTTTAAAATGGGGGGACCTTGGGAAGGAGTCACACCATACAACAGGCCCACGTGGGGGGTTTTGAGAGGAGGAGAGAGAAGGGGCAGAGACAGGTCTCTGGGGACGAGAGTGAAGGAAGAGAAAGATAGGGGGGTGGGCAAGGCTCCCCTTTTGTAAGGAAACATAGCAAATGTGCACAGGGGTGCTCATAGAGGCTGCAGCTGAGACATATCCTGTCAGGACCCTAAGGGCAGGCCAGGTATCCTAAATGCTAACAGACAACAATTACCCTTTCAGAAGCTTTCAGGATCTGGCCACAGCTTTTACAATAATTTATTTTAAATTTTTTATTTTTTTTGTGTGTGTTTTAAAGATTTATTTATTTATTTTGTATACAGTTTCTGCCTGCATGTATGTCTGCAGGCCAGAAGAGGGCACCAGATCTCATTACAGATGGTGGTGAGCCACAATGTGGTTGCTGGGAATTGAACTCAGGACCTCTGGAAGAGCAGTCAGTGCCCTTAACCTCTGAGCCATCTCTCCAGCCCTATTTTGGTTTTCTTTGTACATGTGTATGCACATATGGTTCCCACAGAGGTCTGAAGAGGGCATTGGGTCTTCTGGGACTGCAGTGACAAGAGCCACCACCTACTGTGAGTGCTGAAACCCAAACTCAGGTCCTCCAGAGAGCAGCAAGCTCTCTTAATCCCTGCTTGGCCGTGCCTTCCAGGGATGAAAGGCCTGCACCACCACACTGGGCCTAAGAATTGGTTGTGTTTTGCACTAAAGTTTTCCAACTTATGCTACTATTTCTGTTCAACTGAATATCCCCTAGCTCACTATTAAGTTATAGTCATTCAGGAACCAGAGCAACAAGAAGTATGGTTTCTATATGTCAAGATGAATGAGCTGAGCTGGGCAGTGGTGGTGCACACCTTTAATCCCAGCACTCGGGAGGCAGAGCCAGGCGGATCTCTGTGAGTTCAAGGCCAGCCTGGGCTACCAAGTGAGTTCCAGGAAAAAGGTGCAAAGCTACACAGAGAAACCCTGTCTCAAAAAAACAAAAAACAAACAAAAAAATGAATGTGGTATCTCAGGGTGGCAGGGTGTGTGAAGATCTGGAGGCAGGAGTTGAGGTTGGTGAGAGACAGCTCAATGGGGGAAGGTCTTGCCATCAAGCTTTAGTTCAATCCCTAGAACCCACATGCTGAAAGGAGTAATGAGCCCCTGCAAGTTCCATGTGCACATATGACAGACACAGACTCCCCCGCCTCTCCTACAAATGAGTCCAATAATCTTGTTTCAAAAGATGAATGAGAAAAATCTAGAACCAGAAGCAGCTCTCACACACATGTGGAGAACAATTCAGGAAGCTGAGTTGAAAAAAAGCCTTTGACCTTGACAGGACACTTGACACTGGCTGGGAGCTATAGAAGCTGAGGGTGGCCTCTGATGAACCTTGGTTCCATTTCAGGCCATTTGAATTAGTGCATGGAGGACCTTAAGACTGAGGTGGAAACTTGAGCAGTGTTCTGGCTTCCTCTGCCTTAGTGATTTTTTAAAACTATGTATCAGTGTTTGCCTACATGTACATAACATTTGTGCACGTTGTGTGCACTTGAAGCCCTTTGAAGCCTGAAAATGGCAATGGAGTCCCTAAGACTGAAGTAGAGACATCAGAGACCTGGGAACTGAAACACTGTCCCCAGAAAGAACACGTGCTCTTTTTTCTTTATTTTTTTAAGATGTATTTAGTCATTATATATACAGAAGAGGGCCCCAGATCTCATTACAGATGGTTGTGAGCCACCTTGTGGGTGCTGGGAATTGATCTCACAATCTCTGGAAGAGCAGTAGGTGCTCTTAACCTCTGAGCCATCTCTCCAGCCCAGAACACAGGCTCTTAACCACAAGGCCATCTCTCCTCCTCATAAATTCAGAGTGTTTTAATGAAATAAAATTAGGTTTGTTTATTATGTTGGGGTATGCATGTATGTGAACATGCCATAGGAAGTAAAGGTCTGCAGACAACTTTAAAGACTTAGTCCTATATCCTGGTAGTGGTGGCACACACCTTTAATCCCAGTAATCAGGAAGCAGGGGCAGGAGGATCTCTAAATTCAGGGCAGCTTGTTCTAGAGAGTGAGTTCCAGGACAGCCAAAGGTACACAGAGAAACCTTGTCTGGAAATCAAAAACAAAACAAAACAAAACAAAAATAGTCATAGCCGGGCAGTGGTGGCACATGCCTTTAATTCCAGCCCTCGGGAGGCAGAGCCAGGCAGATCGCGATGAGTTCAGCCTGGGCTACCAAGTGAGTTCCAGGAAAGCTAAATATGACAGCACTGTGTGTGAAATATCCCTGTCTTGGTGTTCACTTTTACTTCTTGTTCAGTATACTTCCTGAAGATTCCTTTATGCCTCGTGACAGTCAGCACACAATCACAATGATTTCTCATCTCTACTTTTAATTAAAAAGAAAGTGAATCACAGTTTGACCAGCTTCCAGTGACTGTACGGAGAACACAAATAGAGCTTGTTTTTTCTTTTATTTTCTATCTTTTGGGCCAGTGGGAAGCCACAAGGTGAGGTAGACCTGGGAGGATGAGGAATTAAGAATGTTTGGAGTCCATGATGTGAATTTCCCATTTAATCAATAAAAATACATTTGAAAAGGTGATGAAGGTAAAATAGTGTGATTACAAAGTCTTTTATTGCCATGTGATTATGCAGGCAAAAGGGAACATAAAGAAGTAGCTTCCGGTACAGCAATGCTAAAATCCAGACAGAAATGACAATTCCATGGCTAGATATAGTTCTTAGGTTGGGTGGGTTCTAGAGGCCAAGAAGATCAAACTGGTCCAGCCATTATAGGTATTTACTTGAAGGTGACCAGCTTAAAGGAAAAATGCTTAAAGAATAAGGCCCCCCAGCTAGCTGAGCCTGGTGTTAAATGTTAGTGATCTCAGCACTCAGGAGGACCAGAATTAAGGGTCAGAAGTTCAGGGAAAGTATGAGCTGTGAGGGTATTAAGGAAAAAGAACAAGGAAAGAAAAAAGAATAGAGTATGGATAGATCCCATTCCCTTTGTTCTATGTTTTAATTTTCCTTTAGCTACGTTTATGATCCAACTGAACATCTCAGCATGAACCACACTCATGTACATCTTTGGTTTGGAAGAAATACACCCATGATAATTTAAGACTGTTAGCCTTTTTCTGGAATATAAATAAACAGATTTGAAGAGTTTCCCCCATGAGAAGTGAATTTAAAACTAGAAGTATGCTAAAGGCAGT
>NW_023412661.1:0-8533 GCF_903995425.1 Onychomys torridus
AAGAGATGGGCTGGAGATATGGATGCCGTCTAAGTGTGCAATAACTGTTTCATTTTCCGTGGCAATTAAAGAGTTAAAGGCAGGGAAATTTTGAGAGTTAAGCAAAGCCAAACATCATTCAAAGATGGTGTCTTCTTAGTCAGTGTTCTGTTGCTATGAAGGGATACCATGGCAACTTTTTATAAAGGAAAACATTTAACTGGGGCTGGCTTATAGTTTCAGATGTTTAGTCCGTTGTCACTATGGTGGAGCATGGTAGCACACAGGCAGACATGGTGCTGGAGAAGCGGAGAGTTCTACATCTGGATCTGCTGTCAGCAGGGAAAGTCATTAAGCCTAGCTTGGGCATTGAAGCCACAAAGCCCACCCCCAATGACACACTTCCTCCAAGGCCACAGCTACTTCAAGAAGGCCACACCTCCTAATCCTTGTCAAGTAGTGCCATTCCCTAAGGACAAGCATTCAAGCACATCAGCCTATGGGTGCCATTCCTATTCAAACCCACCACAGATGACAATTTTTAGTAGCATTTGAAAGAGAAACCCCCTGGCAGACAAGCTGGAAATCTCAGCAGCTGCTGGGTGGAGAATGGAGAAGGGGAAACCATTTCATTAAGCCTGCATTGCGCTCAGCCACATGGTGGACAAGCAGCCATGTGACAGGGAGTGGGAGCTTTAGAGAAAGAGTAAAAAAAGTCCAAATAGGGGGAAAGCATTCTTAGGTTCTGGCCAGCATCTGAGAGAGAGGTGGGAGGGTTCCCAGGAAGGTGAACAGAACCAAACAAACCATTTGGGGCTCATGGGAACTGTGAGGGGAGGTGGGGGTTTGGGGAGGGAACTTATATTATCTCATTAAAGGGGTAAGTATTCTTCCTATCTCTTCAGCATGGCTTAGGGCAAGCCTACCTTCCTTGGGGTGGTGCTGAGGCCAGCCATGCCATTGATTGGCTCAACCAGGTTAACTCTCAGTTTTGGGTAGCTTGGAATGTTAGGTTCCTACTTAGGCCAGATACAGATATTGCCTTCTCTTGGCCAGTAGGAACTAGTTTTTCCTTAATGGGATTTTACTATTTTTGTATCAACACGATGCTCAATCAAACTCCTGACCACAACCACAATGTTTATCATACTTAAGCATCCTTGAAGGTTACTCCCCCCCCATGTTGTGATGATACTGAATGCCCAGAGACTTTGCTGCCTATTAAAACACAGCATCACTGATGGGCTTGTCAGCATCCGTGCCACTGTCTATTAAGTCCCAGTGGCCAATTTTCCTGAAGTTGTTTTTTTATTTTCTTTGTCTGTATGGGTTCCTTCTTGTCCCAGGGCCCTTGTATATGCTTAGCCTTTTGCCGGCAGAAGCTCACCTTCCATGTTCAGGTAGCCCGAACAGACCCTTCCAATTATGAGTTCTCCCATGCAGGGAACTCTGTTGTACTCTCATCATAGCTACAATTTGGATTTCTTCATATGATTACCTGAAAATATGTATATTTTCCACTGGAGTGTGGGCTCCTGCTGATGAGCTATCATACACTGTCTGCTCTTGGCTAAGTGTTCTTCCAACCTTGTCTTCATCTCGATGTGAAATGAGTGAATCTTTTGTTAAAGAATGCTAACAAACAAGGGTGATAAATGTAAAAGGTGAATTCTGGGTGTGCAGCAGGGAGCAAGTCAGTCCCAGCAGGGTGGCTATGAACCTAGCCCATGACACTTGCAGTGGACTACATGCTATATTCACATTAACTCACCTAGTGAACTACACTAAATGGCAGTAATTTGAATTATCCTCTTCTTTTTTTTTCAGACACTGCCACTTTTAATGGCAGTCATGGGGTACCTTGTCTGTGCAGGACTGCTCGAGGAGTCTCGTCCTTTCCCAGAGGCCTCATGATCCTATTCAATCTGTTTTAATCTCAGTGTGACTCCAGGTAGTCGTCTGGACTCTGCAAGGAGGGTTGGAGTTCTCTCCTGCAGCCTTTCTGGGCCTTCAGGTGCACAGCCTCCCTGGGTGTGGAGAGCAAGCACTCTGTTGTGGGGATATTTGATCACACTGTGTGAAGATGTGTCTCTGTCCTTCCTCGCCTGCCCTAAGGGTACCTTCTGATTGGTTTATAAAGAGCTGAACAGCCAATACCTATAGGAAAAGGATAGGCCGGGACTTTCAGGCAGAGATAGGAACTCTGGGAAGAATCTGAGAGGAGCGGGATTTGCCAGCCAGATGTGGAGGAAGTCAGTATACACAGTTTGGAGGAGAGGTAACAAGCCATGTGGCAGAAACGTAGATTAATTAAACCAGTTAAATTAAGTTATAAGAGCTACTGAGGGACAAGCTAAGCTAAGGTCAAGCATTTCCATAATTAATAAGAAGTCTCCATGTTATTATTAGGAGCTGTTGTTCCAAAGAAGACTTGACTACAGCAACCCTGCAGGTGCACGTCTCCCTGGGTGTGAGTACACCACCTGCAGGTGCACAGTCCACCTGGGTGTGAGTACACACCTGCAGGTGCACAGTCCACCTGGGTGGTGAGTACACACCTGCAGGTGCACGGTCTCCCTGGGTGTGAGTAAAACCACCTGCAGGTGCACAGATCACCTGGGTGTGAGTACACACCTGCAGGTGCACAGTCCACCTGGGTGTGAGTACACACCTGCAGGTGCACAGTCCATCTGGGTGTGAGTGTACACCTGCAGGTGCACAGTCTCCCTGGGTGTGAGTAACACCTGCAGGTGCACAGTCCACCTGGGTGTGAGTACACACCTGCAGGTACACAGTCCACCTGGGTGTGAGTGTACACCTGCAGGTGCACAGTCTCCCTGGGTGTGAGTAAACACCTGCAGGTGCACAGTCTCCCTGGGTGAGTAAACCTGCAGGTGCACAGTCTCCCTGGGTGTGAGTAACACCTGCAGGTGCACAGTCTCCCTGGGTGTGAGTAAACACCTGCAGGTGCACAGTCCCCCTGGGTGTGAGTAAACACCTGCAGGTGCACAGTCTCCCTGGGTGTGAGTACACACCTGCAGGTGCACAGTCCACCTGGGTGTGAGTACACACCTGCAGGTGCACGGTCTCCCTGGGTGTGAGTAAACACCTGCAGGTGCACAGTCCACCTGGGTGTGAGTACACACCTGCAGGTGCACAGTCCACCTGGGTGTGAGTACACACCTGCAGGTGCACAGTCCATCTGGGTGTGAGTGTACACCTGCAGGTGCACAGTCTCCCTGGGTGTGAGTACACACCTGCAGGTGCACAGTCCATCTGGGTGTGAGTACACACCTGCAGGTACACAGTCCACCTGGGTGTGAGTGTACACCTGCAGGTGCACAGTCTCCCTGGGTGTGAGTAAACACCTGCAGGTGCACAGTCTCCCTGGGTGTGAGTAAACACCTGCAGGTGCACAGTCTCCCTGGGTGTGAGTAAACACCTGCAGGTGCACAGTCTCCCTGGGTGTGAGTAAACACCTGCAGGTGCACAGTCTCCCTGGGTGTGAGTAAACACCTGCAGGTGCACAGTCTCCCTGGGTGTGAGTAAACACCTGCAGGTGCACAGTCCACCTGGGTGTGAGTAAACACCTGCAGGTGCACAGTCCACCTGGGTGTGAGTACACACCTGCAGGGGCACAGTCTCCCTGGGTGTGAGTAAACACCTGCAGGTGCACAGTCTCCCTGGGTGTGAGTAAACACCTGCAGGGGCACAGTCTCCCTGGGTGTGAGTACACACCTGCAGGTGCACAGTCTCCCTGGGTTTTCAGCAGTCCCCCCTCCCCCGCTCTGCTCTGTGTTTTCTCTTGACCTGCTCTTGTTTCCCGTCATTAATTTCATGTTTCTATTTAAATGTGGTGAGTCTTGTCATGAAGCCTGTCACCTGAAGTAAGAATGTCCCTCCTGTAACTTGCATCTCTGAGACTTTTTAACACTATTTCCTCACCCCCCCTCAGCCCTGGCTGCCACCATTCTTCCTGTCTGTGAACCCGACTGCTTTCCCAAACCTCACAGAAGAGACATCAAATGTGAGATCTTTAACCTTTGTTCTTGGTTGGATTTAGAACCACCAAGGAGACTGAGACATCTCTGGAATTAACTGTAGGGAAAAGACTCACACTAGGTGCGGAAATGCCATCCCCTAAGCTTGGGACAGACCAGTATAGAATGGAGAGGGTAAAGAAGAGCCAGTCTAGTGCCATCTTCCCCTTTCTCTGCTTCCTGTCTGCTGTCTGACTGGAGGTGGTCACATGTCATGGAGGGACTGAGCCTCTAAAACCGTGAGCAGAGTCACTTCCGTCCTGAAGTTTTTCTGCAAGGTATTTTGGTTACAACAAAGGTAAAAGTAAGTACACTTAATGCACACGTTGTGTGTCTCTTAGCAACTTGCTTTACTTTGGACTTGGCACAATCTCCCAGGGTTCATCAGAAGGACCTATTCCAAAATTTCACTCCTTTTCAAGCTGGGTTTTGCTCACCCAATACTTGAGTTGTTTCTACCTTCTGGCTGTGAAGGAGTGAAGGATGTACTCTGTGATACTCAATAAGGTTGTCAACTTGACTACATCTGAACTCAACTAAAACCCAAACAACTGTGCATGTCCATGAGGGATTTTCTTGATAGATGACTTGAGGCAGAAAGCCCCACCTTAAATCCAGACCACACCTTCTGGTGGCAGCCCATACATAGGACATGGGGGAAGGGAGCTTTTGCTTTTTTCTTGTTTGTCTTTACCCTCACTGGCAAGTCCATCTACCCTAATGCAGAGGTGTCCCTTCACTGGTGTTAGAACCTACTTCTTTGAGATTCCAACAGAGACTAAAGACCAGCAGCTCTCTAGGTCTTCCCTGGGACTCCATCAACAGATTGGGACTGCTAAGACATTCAGTTTCAGGGACTGAACAATTGCTGGATTCTTGGCTTTCCTGACAAGAGACAGCAACTGTTGGCTTACCCAGACCACAGTCTGTAAGCTGCTCTAATAAATCCCATACATACATGCATGCATACATACATATATATACACACATACATGCATGCATACATACTCATATATACATACTCATTATATAAATATGCACATACACACACACACACACACACGTACACACACACTGTATCTGTCTGTTCCTTTAGAAAGTTTTGACTAATATACTCAAGTCCCTGGTCTCAATTCTTTTGTCCTTATCAGGGCAGGACTGCTGGTCTGTACAACTGTGCTGTCTTTACTTGCTTTCTGGAGAACCTACATCATTTCTGCTCTGACTGCACCAGGTGTCTGGTTCCTTCACCTCCTCACTAACACCTGTTCCCTCTGCACACACTCACCATCCTAATGTGAGGAGCCACCAACAGCTGCTCCCTTTGCACACACTCACCATCCTAATGTGAGGAGCCACCAGCAGCTGCTCCCTCTGCACACACTCACCATCCTAATGTGGGGAGTCACCAACACCTGTTCCCTCTGCACACACTCACCATCCTAATGTGGGGAGAGGTAATCTTTATACTTGAGCCCAGAACCCCACCTCCAACTCCTTCTAATGAGAAGTTTCTAAGAAATTCAGGAAATACACTTAACTGCCTAATATGGAGAAGAGCTGTGCCATGGTCTTTGTGTCAGAGAAACAGATGAGGAGAGAGTCTCTATCATGATTTCATCTACTTCATCTCCTGGATGTGTCTCCCACACTGTCCAAAGTGGAATGTTTCTTTCATTTGTTTCTCCCAAGAAAGATCCATAGGTCCCACATCACTTACATTCTTATACCTCTCGGGATCTGTTACCCTATACTTAAAGGCAAAGTGGCCCGGGTGTCAATTTTAGGAATTTTTTTTTTTCTTATCAGAACATCATGAACATGTTCCATTGTCTTATTAATAAATAGCAAATTGCTGTGCATATTCAAGGCTAGGTTTCCCCTGTTCTTGATTCTTTCCCAACAGGTGTCCCCTGTAAGTTTATTTATTTATTTGTTTGTTTGTTTTTATTTATTTATTTTTGAGACAGGGTTTCTCTGTGTAGCTTTGTGCTTTTCCTGGATCTCGCTCTATAGACCAGGCTGGCCTTGAACTCACAGAGCTCTGCCTGCCTCCTGAGTGCTGGGATTAAAGGCGTGTGCCACCACCGCCTGGCTTGCCCCCCCCCCCCGTAAGTTTAAAAATCTCAGAAAAGTCGGCTGTATTGCCAGACCACCTTCTAATAGTTGTGTTTGTATCAGTAGATTAGATCTGCTCTCAGTCTCCCATCAGAGAAGCTTTTCACTGTGGTAGGTAGCTGTTAATGCAGACACACAACCGGCCTTAAGTGCGGAGAGCAAGTGATCCAGAGTTCTTGGTACTACATGGAACGCCTATAACATCCTCTGGGAGGCTCAGGGAAAATAATGGAAGAGAGAACGGAGAGAATGCAAGAGCCAGGGGATGGGGAGGGGTCTTTGCTGACAGGTCTCCCCACTATGCTTCTTTATGTGTGTGACCTGTGGAGTTTGGTTGGTTGCCTGCATGAATATCAATGGGGTGTTAGATACTATAGCATGGGTTGGGTATTTACACATTTCAAAAGACAACTAAGACTCAAGGACTATATGGGAGCTAGGGAGGTAGCTCAATGGGTAATAGGCCTGCTCTGTAAGCACAGGACCTCAGTTCAGAGCCCCAGCATCCATGTAAAGAGCTGGGCATGTAGCACTTACCTGTAACTCCAGCACTGACCAGATAGTCTAGCATAATCCATGGCAGCTGGGTTCAGTGAAAGACTTTGTCTCAAGTAAATTAAATCAATAAGTAAAGTGGAACATGGTAGAGGAGGATGTCCAACATCAACTTCTGGACTCTACACATGCATGCTCAAGTGTGTGTACCCCTACATGTATGTATGCATGCATGCACACTCACACACACACACACACACACACACACACACACACACACACACACACGGAACCATATGGACTGTAGATAGAGAAGAGAGTGTGTGTGAGTAACCTAAAACAGCAAACTAAGAACAAGACTGAAAAGGCCAACAGCAGAAACTGGTTTGCCATGTTTTTGTTTTTTCGAAACAGTAGTTTTGGTGCCTGTCCTGGATCTCACTCTGTAGACCAGGCTGGCCTCGAACTACAGAAATCCGCCTGGCTCTGTCTCCTGAGTGCTGGGGTTAAAGGCTTACACCACCACTGCCCGGCTGGTTTGCCACATTTTTTAGGAAGAATGTTCCAGGCTCTCTGTGTCACCTGTTGTGTCTGAGACTGCCGTGATGGTGGGCTTGCTTCTTGCTCTACTGGGTGGGAAGGTTTTGGTGTTCCCAGAGTCGGCCCTCATCTTCCCCTGGCGGTGTTCCCATGTCTGCCTATCTGTATCCCCATCTCATAAGACGAGTCATGTTGGCTTAGAGTCTCTTCTACTCACAGTATGTTAAAGTCATCATTGCTGTAAGACTCCATCCTGAAGTGCTGGGGAGGGGGGCAGGGGGAGGGAGGGGCTAAGGCTTCAGTGTAGGATGTAGTGTTTGCTTCTATCCATAAAAAGTAGAGGGAGAAATTACACTGAAGGGTAAGTCATCTGTAGTCATAGGTATGTGTGAAATTGAATCTGTAGCTGAGAAAACGAAACTACTCCAAACTCTTATATTGGACACTGTATGAAGCACTTTTGCTTGTTGAGATATAGCAGGAAGTGAGTGCTCCTGGCATCTAGTTGGTGCTGATCAGGGATGATCGAAAGGGTTTACAACACACAAGACAGCTTCTCCCCATGTCCCTCCTTGGAAAGACTCATCAGTCCAACCCATTCGCACAGATGAGTTTAAAGATTCCTCTGCTGGAAGGGTGGCATCAGATCTGCTCAGGGGAGACCTACAGCTGTGCACTAACTGCCTCAGACTCATTCTCTTGTGATATTGGAGACTCCTGTGCCTCCAAAGCAATGCTGTTTTTAGAAGCAGGATGAAGCCAGGTGGTGGTGGCATGCGCCTTTAATCCCAGCACTTGGGAGGCAGAGGAAGGCAGATCTTTGTGAGTTTGAGGCCAGCCTGGTCTACAGAGTGAGTTCCAGGACAGGCGCTAAGCTACACAGAGAAACCCTGTCTTGAAAACAAACAAACAAACAAAAAGCAAAGAGCAGGATGAAATAGGATGTGGCTCATCCCAAAGGAGATCTGTGCTGCATGAGCCGGAGAAAGCGGGGATGGGAAGACCTGGATGGGTTCCCAGCAGCGCCTCTTCAGCTCATCCTTCACCAAGTCACCTCAGCTCTTGTTTTTTTATCCTCACCCCATCCCTCCACCTGAAGCCTCTCCTTGCTCTCCTTGTCCAAGAAGTCTCTGGGCTCCTGGCCCACTGTCCTGGAGCTGCTCATACTTGCTCACCCCTCTTAGTATCTCTGAAGATCTCTTTGGGTTCTAGACTGGAAGCGGTGCTACACTGGGCACAGAGTGCTTGGGCCCAAGAGCCACCATCCACTCTTTGTGACCCCTGAAGGCCACTGAGGAGCTTCCAAGTGATCTTTGAGAAATCCCAGTGTGACTGTGACCTGCAGCTGTGTGACATCTGCC
>NW_023412662.1:0-943 GCF_903995425.1 Onychomys torridus
GGGTAGAAACACAGTTCTTTTTTTCTGGGCATGCTCATTGTTCTGCTGTATTGGAGACGTTGGAAAGAAGAGTTTGCTTCCTCTGTTAAAACAGAGTGTGTTTCATGGATGAGAACACTGGTCTGCATTTCCCTTCAGAAACAGAGTTAAACCCGAGGATCTGTGCCTTCCTACGAGCAAGAGTTCATTTCTTGTAAACCACAGTGAATTTTGGGATATAATGAAATTTTCACAGTTCATGAAACCAACGCTTTTCTCACAATTAACTTAAGAGCATTTATGTAAGAGAAGCTTTGGTTTGTATCAGTTTAATAAGCAGAGTAGAACTGCATATGGTCCGTATGGGTAGGAAACACAGTTCTTTTTTTCTGTGCATTTATGTAAGAGGAGCTGTATTTTTTATCAGTTTCATAAGCAGAGTTGAACTATATATGGTCCGTATGAGTTGGATACGAAGTTCTTTTTTTCTTGTCTTGCTCATGTTTCTATCTGTATTGTAGAAGCTATAAAGAAGAGAATTCTCTATTTTCTTTTTGTTTTTTGATTTTAAGAAGCAGAAGGTGGTGTATTCGAGCGATGAGAAGCTTCGTTTGTTCTGTTCTGATTTCCCTGGTCAGAAAACGGATGGTAAAACCCAGGATCCCCTCTCGTGTCCTTCCCATAAAGCATGAGTATATTTCCTTCCATGGTGTAATGCCCAGTGAAGTTTTGGGCATCAACATGATTTTTAAAAAAGAAAAAAACGAAACATGTTTCACTGATAAACTCCTCCAAACATATAAAGGGTTTTTCTTTTCTTCTGTTCACCTTCTGCGGGCTCGTTCTTCTTCTTTTCGATTTTTCTTCATTTGCCTTTATCATCATCACTTATTAACTATTAGAAGAGCAATTTGTTTTGTAAGTTGGAGCCTGTATTTTGTGGTTTTTAGTTATCAGGTTTCAC
>NW_023412663.1:0-9968 GCF_903995425.1 Onychomys torridus
TTTTATACCACTCTTGGGCATATACCCAAGATGCTCAATTATACCCCTAGGACACATGCTCAACTATGTTCATAGCAGCATTATTTGTAACAGCCAGAACCTGGAAACAACCTAGATGCCCTTCAAGTGAAGAATGGATAAAGAAAGTGTGGTACAATAAACATTGGAGTACTACTCAGCAGAGAAAAACCATGACATCATGAGGTTTGCAGGCAAATGGGTGGAGCTAGAAAATATCATCCTGAATGAGGTAACCAAGACTCAGAAAGACAAACATGAAATGTGCTCACTCATAAGTAGATACTAGATGTAAAGCAAAAAATAGGCAGACTGAATCTCAGACCTCCAGGAAGACTAGCTAGTAAAGAGGACCCTAGGAAAGACACAGGGTTTGCCCAGAAGTAGAGAAATGGATGATATCTACATGAGCAAATGGGGGGTAATGGGGAGTATTGGAGGGCCAGGGTCAGGGAGAAAGAGAGCTTAGGAGAGCGGGAGGTCCTAGCTGAATCAGGAACAGAATGGGAGAACAAGGAAAGAGATACCACCATTAAGTAAGACAGCAGAGGAATAGGAAGAATCAGAGTGCTAGAAAGGTCTCCAGGACTCCACAAAGATTATTGCACTATAGTCTACTGGCAATGGTCGAGAGGGTGCCTGAGATGACCTACTCTGGTGATTGGACAGATGAACAACCTAACTGTTATGGTCGAACCCACATCCAGTGACTGAGAGAAGCAGATGCAGGAATCAATGGCCAATTCCCAGGCAGAGTTCCATGAGACCAATTAATGAGAGGGAGGAGGGATCATAACAACAAGAGACATCTAGACTATGATTGGACAAAGTTCAGAGACAACTAGCCAAACAAGTGGAAACAAATGAACTGTGAACCAATAGCTGAGGAACCCCAGTGGAACTGGACTAGGCCCTCTGGATCAGTGAAACAGTTGTTTAGATTAAACTGTTTAGGGTGTCCCAGAACAGTAAGACCGGGATCTGTCCTTATTGCATGAGCTGGCTTATTGGAACCCTGAGCCTATGCTGAGACATTTTGCTCAGCTTTGGTGCAGGAAGGAGGGGACTGGGCCTGCCTCAACTTAATGTATCAGGCTCTGATGATACCCAGGGGAGATTTTTGCCTTGGAGGAAGTGGGAATGATGAGTGGGTTGGGAGGTAAAGCTGTGGGCTAGGAAGAGGGAGGACAGGGAATCTGTGGTTGATATGTAAAACAAATAGAAAATCTCTTAATAAAAACATAAAATAAAATAAATTTTAAGAAATGAAAAATAAAGAAAAAGAAACTGCCACTCAATCAATTCTATGCACTCCCTGGACTTCCATTATTATATTCTAATATGCTCAGGTTGTTTGTTTAAATTCTAGGTCGAATGCCATTCCATTAACAAGCAAAATGGTAGATATGGAAGGTAGAATTTATGGTTGATTAGATAAGCAAAGAATTTTCCTTTTTTACACAGTAACAATGTGTAATAACATTGCATACTCTAAGTTTTTACATTATCATGCAAGAATAGGTAGTATATGGGATTATTTTATAAGCATTTTGATCCACTACCAAACAGGTAGAAAAATTTGCATCAACGACATTTGATATAATCTAAAATTTCCCTAATAAATTATGAATAGGCCAACTTAGGCAAATCAACAATTTCAGAGGTATTGAAAACCATTTCATGTCTTAATAGCTACAAAAATTGAGGGAAATCTTGTTACAGGATATTTGTTTATACTGCATCACAAATACCATCAATTTTCAGTGCTTTTCAAATGTAACTGTGCTCGGAAGATCAGGTCAGGAGAGAATATGAGAATTTTTGTCCCTGAAATTTGTAGTTTTTAATGTGTTCCTTCTTAGTAATTATCCTGTACTGTCTAACAGATTTTAGGTTAGCAGTGTTTATGATTCTTCCTTTATTTCTGTCAACCTGGATAATGGTGACCTATTCTGTCTGAGCCATGAGCCAAAAATAAATGCAAACCTGGCAGTCAGACCTCATTCCCCAAATCTCTGCTTTAAATATTGCACGTTCAGGTTGGGGAGTAGAGGCATGACTCTCACGGGAACTGACTAGAGGAAAGCTGTCATGAGGAATGTTCTTTCTGCATCAAATGTGATGGATTGTGCACATCAATCAGTCAGTGTCCTCTAGACATTATTTATGATGCATTCCATGTAATGCTACCTAATGAGTCCCAGACAGTAATGGTTGCACAGTGGGATCCTGTATAGGAAATTTAAAAAAGAAAGAAAAATACTGATCTCAAGCCAGATGTGGTGGTGCATGCCTTTAATGCCAGCACTTTGGAGAAGGAGATATGTGGACCTCTGTGAGTTTGAGGCCTGTCTGGATACAGTGCACATTCTAGAAGAGCCAGGGCTATACAGAGAAACCTTGCTTCAAAAAACAAAACATAACAAAAACCCTAAAACACTAATCTCTCTAGTTTAGGACGTTATACCTGAGCATTCTAACCAAGTGTGGGATGTGAGTAGCAATTTTCCTGAGACAAACAGATAGCAAGTGTCAACAAACATGTGGAGACATCATCATTACCATGATATTAAACACTGAAGAGAAATAAGTAGACTGCTGGGGTAGTTTGAATGTAATCAGCCCCCACTGAGAATGGCACTATTAGGAGGTGTGGCTTGTTGGAGTAGGTAGGGCCTTATGGAAGAAAGTGTGTCACTGTGGGGGTGAGACTGGAGATCTCCTTTGTTTCAGCTTCACCCAGTGTGACACTCTGTTGACATCCAGTTATATGGAGATGTAGGACTCTCAGCTACTACTCAATCTTATCTGCCTGGATGCCGCCATGATGATAATGGACTGAACCTCTGAAATTGTAAACTGCCACCTCAATTTTATGTTTTCCTTTAGAAGAGGTGCCATGGTCTTAGTGTCTCTTCACAGCAATTACAGTCTTAACAAAGTCAACTACAATCTGAATCTACACTCAAGAACATGATTTTCATGGTAGGATCAAGACACTTGTGTAAGCCATGTTCTGCACTGTCTAGTTTCCTTAAATTTTTAGTATTAGGAACCAAGTGTTACTTAGCATTAAAATCCAAGCTTTGGCTCTTAACTGCACATAGTGCTAAGATATTGTGAAAACTCTCATGTGTTTCAATATGAGATCTTTAAAACCATGATTCAAGGAAGTGGGATAATTGCCACAGATAAAGCCTACATGACACAGGAGTCCTCACTCACTAATATATAAAGATATAGACCTTCTCCTAGATCAATTATGCATCACATCAATGTATTTTTTGTTCATGTGTTAAAATGGAAATTTTGTCAAAATTACTGGTCATAATTTCATGTGAGATATTTATTCTTGAGGGAAAATAGTCAGGGAAGGGCACAATGGACAAAAATGCTGTAAGTGTGTATTTTTGAAATTACATTGTATACCTGTAGTTATAAATACAGAATGGTACAGTCATTTAAAAAAAAGACAATGATGATAAGAGATTATGATAGAGGACCCAGAAAGTAAACCAAAAAAGCTAAGCATACTTAATATTTCCAAAGGAGGTAAAAAGAGTACAAAAAGATTGTCATTTTGACAAATGGTGTTGGTGAAACTAAACACAGCAGGAGAATGTAATTAGATTCCTATCTTTCATGTGTACTAAAGTCCATTCAAACTGGATTAAAAATCTTATTTCAAACCAGAAACACATAGAAAACAAGAAAACGTAGAGAGGATCCATCAGGATATAGGAACAGGCAAGGATTTCTTGATTAGAAAAACCAGCAACAACACAGGAAGTGAACCAATAGGGCTACAAGAATAGAAAAAGTTTCAGTTTGGAAACCATCAGCACAGCACACAGACACCCATGTGATGGAAGAGAATCTGTACCAGTGACATTTTTGATAGGGGAACATACCTTGAATTTACCAAGAATTACAGAAATGAAATACCAAGGAAATTCAACTGCCAATTATAAATGTGCAAAGGAGCTGAATAGACATGTTTTAAAGACAAATACACAAATGGCCAAAAAATATTGCAAAAGGTTTCAGGATCCCTAAAAAAATACCATCATGGAATCCCAAATTAAAACTGCTTGGAAATGTCACCTCACCCAGGCTGAGAATGGCTGTCATCAACTAACCAGAAACAAATGTTAGGTAAAGTGAGGAGAGAGAGGAAGCCTTAGTCACTGTTGCTGGGGGCGTGAAAATTATACAGCCACCGTGGTAATGAGATTCATGGTTACTGAAAAATTGAAGATGGATCTAATGAATGACCCGGCTATGTCACTCCTGGGAGCACAATTTGAAAACTCCACACCCCACTACAGAGATATTTACACTCCACATTCACTGCTACTGCCTTCAACATGGCAAAGTATTACATGTAACCTAATTTTATGAAGACTGTACACATATATAATGGAATACAGTTCAGCTGAAGAGAAAGTTGCAGGAAAATGGTTAGAATGTATAATATTAAGTTAGGTCACACAGTACCAGAAAGAAGTAATCACATTTTTTCTCATATGCTGAAACTGACCAATAATATGTGTATATGAGAAACAATATACATGTGGGTTTTGCAGAATATGGAGAAAAGAGATCAAGAAAAGTTAAATAAGAAGGTTGAGGTAGGACTGAATGCAGGTAATAAACACCAGTTCTGAAAAAGGAAATAAATCTAAGTAATTTTCTAACTGTAATTCTTAAACAGTAATTTTTCTTTTTTCTGGTGTATAATTTGATTTAAAAAAATACATTCAATAACAAAAATATAAAGCCCCATTTGAGGGACTCCAGAGGTTAAGTTATCAATGACTACTATAACTACATAAATTTGCAGTAATTATACAGTACTTGTACAATATTTGAGTCTGAGTAATTTCAGTGTGTGTGTGTGTGTGTGTGTGTGTGTGTGTGTGTGTTGTTTATTTGCTACAATAGTCATAATAAAATTTAAAATATTGTCAACAACAGAAAATTAAATTTTTGCAATATCTGAATATATAACATTTCTAGAAAAGTAGGCATGACCACTGACCTGGAAAATCCGTACTGGAGAATCAGCCATTTCTTCCTGTTTCTTTTCTCTGAGTTTCTCTTTCAGGAACAAGGAATAGATGACCTGCTGACCTTTCATGTAAGGAGTCAAAAAGAAAAGGAAAAAATTAATACTGAAAGCTGTAGCACAAATTCTAGTTGATCTTAGTAATAAAAACCCGAAGTCTGATATGGGGGTGGGGAGCTGAAAGATCAGAGAAGCAACACAGCCAGCTGCTAGTTCTTAAATTTGTGAGACTCTGCAACTGGAAGAGTGCTCAGCTCCTGTCTCCTTCCACCTTATATTCCTTTCTCTGCCCAACCACACCACTTCCTATCCCAACCTCCCTAGTGCTGGGATTAAAGGTGTGTGTGCCTCCCCAGCATTGGGAAATAAGTCATGAGATCTCTCCCAAGTGCTGGTATTAAAGGAGTGTGCTACCAGTGCCTGGCTCTGTTTCTCTTTTAAACTGGATCAGTCTTGTGTAGTCCAGGGTGACCATGAATTTGCAGAGATCTGTCTGCCTCTGTCTCTGACAGTGAGTGCTGGGATTAAACGTATGTGCCACCACTGTATGGACTCTATGACTAACTAGTGGCTGGCCTTGCCCTCTGATCTTCAGGCAAGCTTTATATGTAACAGCATACACAAACGTCCACAACAGAAAGCAGTTAAAAGACAATGTAAAACCACAGGAAAACACCCAAGCAACATAATATGACCAGGTATCCAGACAATGATCCCAAATCCAGAAGAGAATGGAATGATATTATTCACATATTATTTCATGTTGTTTAAATTTGGTGTGTTATATTCATCTATTTCAACTACAGTGTCTAATTTAGTGTAACAAAAGTCTTTAATATCAGGTAGCAAGAGATCCAGTTGATCACTCATTTCTATCATGTAGTCCATGCAGTTACCTTGTGTAACTGTCAAAACACGATAACAGGACAGGTGGTAGTGACAAATAGCTTTAATTGCAGCACTCAGGAGGCAGAGACAGACAGATCTCTGTGATTTCAAGACCAGCCTGGTCTACAGAGTGAGTTCAGGTCAGAAAAGGATACAGAGCGTATAACAAAACATTATGTATAGTACAGCAAGGTCATGAAAGTCTTTTAATTCAGAACTCAGGATGCCTGAGCTGGGGAACCCTGAGTTCATGGCCAGTGATGTCTCCATAGTGAGTCTAGAAAAGTGGAAAAACACAGACATTGTCTGACAATAATATAAATTGCTGCCGGGCGAAGGAGGCGCACGCCTGTAATCCCAGCACTCAGGAGGCAGAGGCAAGTGGATCTCTGTGAGTTCAAGGCCAGCCTGGTCTACAGAGCTATTCCAGGGCAGGCTCCAAAGCTACAGAGAAATCCTGTCTCGAAAAACCAAAAATAAATAAATAATAATGTAAATTGCTCCATGAGGAATAGCATTCATGGTGTCAGAAGTATCATGTAAGCTTCCAAAGCAGTGAGCCAAACAAAAGTCCTATTATACCTGTGAACCACATCAACTGTCCTCCTGCAACAATAGCCCTAAGAAAGTAGTAGTGGCAAGCATACCTTGGTGGTAAGCTGAATTGAGATCCTAATTAACCTTATTTTAGAAACCCATAGTCAGAGATTGAGGGAGAAAACTGAAATATCAGTGAAGGAGAGCAGCAAGCTGCCAGAGAATTCTTACCTCTATAAAATCTCAGACCAAATGGTGGAGGGAACTGGTCTCTATATATACTAATACTGAATAGGCCAAAATCCTTTCTCCACCTGCCTTATATTCCTGTCTCTACCTCCTTAGGGCTGGGTTTAAAAGTGTGAGCCAATATCACCCAGTTCTGTTTCTGTTTAGATTGATTCAATCTTGTGTAGCCCAAGGTGGCCTTGAAATCCTGGCCTTCTGCTTCCTCCTCCCAAAGACCAAGATTAAAGGTGTATGCCACCACTGCCAGGCCTCTGTGGTTAACTAGTGGCTAGATCTATACTCTGATCTCCAGGCAAGATTCATTTGTCTGAACACAAACAAAGTGTCATACAACAATAACCCACACCTCTCTCATTAAACTTAAGACCCGCTTCACAAAAGCAAAACAATGACAGGTAATGAAAATCTGTCTACACTACTGGTGCAGGTGAAGACATAAGTCTTAGAGGGAAACAAACAATTTTAGTAAACTAACATAATCCTTAACAAATAACTAACATTTCCTTTGTACCCACAGGCAATCATAGCTTTCATATCCTATCAGGGAGACTTCTCTTTTCAACAGATATCACTACAAAAATCCACAAAATCAAAATGAAGATTTGTGGAGGCCAAGCCTACTGGATGCATCTGTAAAACACTCCTTAAGAGGACCTAAAATGATTAAGAAATGCTGAGGACCTGGGAGTTTGTTGTGATATTGTGTCTAATAGCGTATTAATCAGTGTTCTCTAGTGTAACTGAACATATGTAGTATGTTCATATATCTATGGGATATATATATATATATATATATATATATAGATATAGATATAGATATAGATATAGATATAGATATAGATATAGATAGAATTTATAGTAGTGATTTACAAGCTGCTGTCTAGACAATCCATCAATGACTGGCTATAACAGAAAGTCCAAAAAAATCAGCAATTGCTTAGTCCACAAGGCTGGATGTCTTGGCTCTTTTTCAGTATATAATGGAACCCTAAAGAAGTAGGCTACAATGTCAGTGAAACAATGGGTGTGCTAGCAAATAAAAAAAAAAGAGGCAACAAATGGGCAATGAGCAAAATGATTCCTCTTTCCATGTCTAGCAGCAGAAGGTGTCGCCTACCCTCCCTATCCTGTTCAAAGGTGTGGATCCTTCAGCCTCAAGATGTGGATTAATGGCATTTGTCTTCCTGTCTGAAATTCCAGATTAAAAGTAGGTTCATTATGTCCAAATAATCAAAAATATTGTCTCTCAGGTATGCCCTCCACTTCTGAACTCTAGTTCATTTCAGATGTAGTAAACTTGATAACAAAGAATAACCATCACACCTAGCAATACCAGAAGCTATGTTTATAAAATCTCACCAACATGACCTCCCAAATGTGGGCAGGACAAAACCAAGAACAACGGACATGCCAAAGTAGTTAGGGAAATAACTACAGGATGAATCTGGGGAAGTACTGAACCTACAGTGAGTGAGACATCAGCCAAAACTCCATTGATCACCTGGCCTCCATATGCCCCTACTTTAACTGGAGGGCCACCATGTTTCTTGACATCCCCTGGAGTAGCACAAATTGTTAGGTCTTATTAATAAAAAACAAACAAACCTGGGCTGGAGAGATGGTTCAGTGGTTTAGAGCACCAACTGCTCTTCCAGAGTTCCAGAGGTGCTGAGTTCAATTCCCAGCAACCACATGGTGGCTCACAACCTCTTATAATGAGATCTGGTGCCCACTTCTGTCCTGCAGTGACACATGCAGGCAGAATACTGTATACATAATAAATAAATCTTTAAAAAAAAAAAACTTGGGGCTGGAGAGATGGCTCAGTGGTTAAGAGCACTGACTGCTCTTCCAGAGGTCCTGAGTTCAGTTCCCAGCAACCACATAGTGGCTTACAACTACCTGTAGTGAGATCTGGTACCCTCTTCTGGCCTGGAAGGACACATGTAGACAGAAGACTGTGTGTACAACAAATAAATAAATCTTTAAAAAAATTGAAAAAAAAAAAAACTTGGAGCCTGGTACAGGGGTCAGTGTTGGAAGATCAGAGAAATAGAACAAACAACAGCCACCTCACCTTGCCAGTTTCTCAGCTGATCCTGTTTCCTCAGACTGGCAGCTTTTGAGTTCTCATCCAAATGGATTTCAGCTGAACTGCTGCTTAAAGCCTAAAAGCTTAACCACCTAGTTCCTGGTTTTCATAAATTATATACCTTTCTGCTTTCTGCCATTACTTCCTGGTATTAAAGGTGTGAGTCACCATGCCTGGCTATTTCCAGTGTGGCTTTGACCTCACAGAGATCCAGGCCTCTAGAAGACTAAGATTAAAGTTGTGAGTGCCACCATTTTCTGGCCTCTACATCTGTCTAGTGGCTGTTCTGTTCTCTGAACCCAGATGAATTTATGAGGGTGCACAATATATTGGAGAACACAATATCACTATACCCTGGAATAATCTTCAATTCAGAACCAGCTGATATAGAAATGTAGGATATAGATATGATAGGATGAAACATTAGATTACTGAATCTACTTTTAAACAGCAACAACTTGTTTAAAATGTTTTACACTGCTATATATTTTAGTTTATTAATACAAATTTTAAGTTAATTTTGTTATACTTTATGTATATTTCTACTCTTGTCCAAGGTATGTTAAAGTATAACTAACAGAATGGGTTATTTAAGATAGAAGAAGCGATAACAAGAAGCCTGCCAACCGCAGGTTATCAGTTTTCTAAAATGTAAGTTTCTGGTGTCTTTCTTGTTTGGGTCTGAGCGACTGTGGGACTGCAGGTAAGAGAGATTTGTCCTGACTCGGCCAGGCAGGAAAACTCTTACTACACTATATGTCCAGTTTTACAATATACTGTCAGCAGTCCAGGCAAGAGCAGCCTCTTGCCACAATGGCAATTTTTCCAAGAGATAAACTCATTCTAGAGAGCCTTTGATGCCCATCTTTCTCTTTGAAGTAAACTGGTGCTGCCAGGAGCAGACATGTCTCACTGTCCAGAAAGTCTAAGTTTTTAAAGCATTTTAAAAGCCATATTCTGTAGGTCTTGAAGTGTTTGAAGATTATGTACCTAACTGAATTATATCTATGTATACCTAGAAAACTTAAAAAACATGACTAAAGTTTGACTTTCATAAAAGACTATTATAAACCTGTATTTCTTAATTATCCATTACAATTTCAAACAAGCTTCACA
>NW_023412664.1:0-6214 GCF_903995425.1 Onychomys torridus
TGATTAGGCTCATGGGTTACAGTAAAGGGAAGACAAAGGAGAAATCTGGAGACTGCAACTAAACTCTGAAGGAACACTGCTTATTGGCTTGCTCTGCATGAATCCCTATTGCCCTGCCTAGGTACAGCACTGCCCATAGTAGAGTGGGCACTCCTACATTAATTAACCATTAATAAAATGCATAAATAGTATGACAGCCCCTAGTTCATTGGAAAGCCATATTTTAGTTAGGTTTCCCTCTAACATTTCAATGGCCTTCCTGTCAAGGTGATGGAAATTAACTAGAAACATAAGTTTACACTCCATAGTGTTTGCACACAGCAAACAACCCATTTTTTCCCTGAATTTCTAAGATTCAGAAGCTACTCAAATTCACATAAGATTATTTTCCTACATTTACTTGTTGGGCATTATAAAATATACTAAGTTTAATGTGGTCACTCATTTGGTGTATGTAAAATAAGCTTATCAATATTTCAAAATGCTAATATAATATAGTTATGGAAGGAGTAGGTAAAGCTCCTGATATCGGCATGTGTCTAATTTTCCTCAGATGCCACCCTCTGTGTGCAGTGCTGATTGTGGTCCTGGATTCAGAAAATTCTTACAGGAGGGATTTGCAGCCTGCTGTTTTGATTGCATTCCCTGCCCAGAAAATGAAGTTTCTAATGAGACAAGTGAGTGTTTGCTGCTAAGATAAATCTTTCACATAGATCATCTTCTCCCAAATACACTGCGATAATCAAGGTTCTAAAAAGACCACTGCATAAATAAATGATGACACTTTCTCAAGTTAGTTTTTAAGGGATCATGATCATTAACATTGTTCCTTTATGTATGCCATGTTATGCCATGACATACATCTTCAACTCGATGAAAATCCATTGTAGATGATCTTTTCTCAAAGAAACAGTTTTTATAATAAAACTATAATGTGAGATAATTCTACACAATGTCTTAACTAGTGACTGTTCTTTTCTGGAACTACATGTAGATTAGATTTCAGTCATAAATTTTAATAATATTTTTATTATTCCATGTATATGTGTCTTTACATAGTAGTATATGTTTCACATACATGCAGGAATTCAATGGAGAACAGACTAGTGTATCAGCTATATTGAGCTCTTTCATGTGAGTATTAGAAACTAGATCGAAGTCCTAAGATAAATGAATAGTGGAAATAATTACTTGTAAAATTATAATAAAATTATTTGTATGATAAAGATGATTTCAAGCAATATCCATAGAGCCCCATTTTCAAGGTCCAATGTGATTTGAAATCTAAGGAATTGTGGATAAGTGTTGGCACATAAGGTAGAGTCCCTTAGTCAATTTGTTTATATACAGCACACAGTTAATAATGTCAAAAAGTAGAAGATTAAAATGGTTTTATATGACTGCAACTAGCCACAGTTATTTCAAATAGTGTTGTCAGCTACACAGCCCATATTTGTCAAATGGTTATTTGTGTAGTGTTGGTTACATAAAAATGGCAGATACAGAGGTTTTCTTTCATTTTGCCTGTCATCCTATATAATAAAGGACCTTAAAGGACATTTATGGCCATTAAGGTGTTTCAGAAAATATATCACTTGCTACTAAATCTGCTGATGAATCCATCACTAGTACCCAAGTATCAGGAAGAGGTTTCCAACCACTAGAGGTTGTGTTCTGATCTCTGTGCACTCACAAATACAACATATTCCAATTTCACTACACAACCTATAATGAAACTGTTTTAAATATAAAAACATATAAGATTAAAGGGTATTTACAACAATGAATACAACAACTAACCAGAAATTTTTATTATTTCTTTAATTATGTATATGTATGTGAGATGGGTGGTTATATGTACACAATTGCAGGTGCATGTGAGAGGCATCCAAGGGCACCTTAGTATTACAGCCAGTTGTGAGACACCCAAGATATGCATGTTGGAACTTAAGGCAGTTCTTTTGCAAGAGCAGTACATTCTCCTCACAATGGAGACACCTTGCCATTCCACTAAACAAATTAACCTATTACATGGGTCCATAAATGCATTGGTCAAGAAAAAAGACTTAAAGCCTAGAAGCATGCCATCAATCTATTCAATTATTTGATGACTCAGAGCAAATATAGTCTTACTTCATAAACTTTCCATGGTAGATATTCCAACGTATGAATTGGGTACTATTCGTCAAAGCAAACCATCTGTACTATCACTCTTGTTTGAATGTTTTACTTTTATTTTGATCATGGAGTAATATCAGTATCTACTTCATACTTGAGTACACTCACATAGTCTGGGTCTCACAATGATAGAAATTAGTGAAGGAGGAAAGAGTTTGCCACTTCCCAAAGGTGATGGAATCAAGAGGTAAGACTTTTAAATAAGTGTGTACAGAGGTCTCTACCTTCAAAATAGGGTTACTCCTTCTGATGAATAAGACTCATGGTTAAAGCATTATTAATGGCAAATGAGAACACAACTGAGGACATATTTATTTAATGTTTTCATTTTAAATCATAAAATTTATATTTATGTAGCATTCTGGTCTCATTCTCATCCTCATTTTTTCCTCATATAAACCGCTCACTCTTGTATTTGATGTCTGCTGTTATTTTTACATGTAGATACACATATACATATACAAACACACACACACACACACACACACACACACACACACACAAATTACTGATTCTGCAGGGACTCTAATGAGGCTGATTAGGGCAAATATGGTTCTAGCAAGTCCTGCGCTTCTCCCCCATTCCTTTTGCCTTGCTAAGATCCATTAGATTCCAGTGATAGTTTGAATGAAATTGGCCCCATCAGAGGGTGTGGTCTTGTTGGAGAAGGTGTAGTCTTATTGGAGGAAGTGTGTCACTGTGGATGCAGACTTCAAGGCCTTTAAAATCTTAAGCCATACACAAAGAGACAGCCATCTTTATGCTGCCTATTGATCAAAACATGTAAAATGCTCAGCTTCTCACATGCCCCACCATTATAATAACTGACTGAACCTCTGAACTATAAGCTACTCATTTAAATGTTTTCCTTCAAAAGAATTACTATGTCTTGTATAATATTTGTAGGAATAGACTTAATATTATACATCCCGGGAGCTCAGGAGAGAAAACTGTGAATAGCGAGAACGATATTTGGGAAATAGAATCTCAGTACCCCGACGTATTAGTCCAATTATTTATTCTTCCCAATCTTCTTCCCCGTACTCCATACCCTAGGAGTACCAATATACCTACATCCAGTAGTCCCATGGCTTCCAGGCATCCTCAATCAAATGAAGGGGTGATAAGAATCATATGGAGGGGTAGTAATTGTTAATTATCATTTGCAACCCAAAAGGGAAGTAACTAATGGGGAAATGAATTAACTAAAGTCTAAATTCAGTTAATATCTAAGTAGAAGCACCTTATGTGCTCAATTATAATCTTAAACATGATTGGTAGAAAATGTTAAGAATCTTTAAGTCGTTAGGTCAATGGGAGAAAACAAAATGCTTCCTTTGTTCCTGTGGCTCTTATCTGGCCAAGATATCTGCTGTTTTTGTCTGCAGGGAGGTAGAAAGTGAGATCAGTCACTAGGCAACCTGTTTACAGCTAGATGCCCCTGGTGATAGTTAAAGGGAGATCTGGAAGTAGAGGTAAGTTTTGGAAAGCAGGTAGTTAAGCTTATTTGGCACATCTGCCAGGCCTTCTCAAACAGCTAGTCTTTACCATTAAGTCTGTTCTTAGAGGGTACAGAGGTATCCCAGATAAGGTACTTTCCTCACTCTGTGGATGGATCTGGCCGGAGGCTGCCAATGACTATAATTACAATGAAGCTTCAACTGGTGTTCTGACTATGCATAGCTGTCAGAGCACAAGTTTATCTAAATATTTCTAGAAGGGATTTGGTAAGGAGTTAGAGGTCTATAAAGTTAGGAAGGCTCTAAGAAAGGGAGGGTCTGAGCTAAATTGGGTGAAGCTACTATTTAAGATCCACCAGACCTAGGCAGTGTTTCTGTGTGGAATTTACCTTAATTCAGGAGACATAGTAATATGTGGTGGTTTGGACTGTTGTTCCTAGTAGTCCTTCAATGTGGTTAAGGGGGATATCCGTTTCCAGTGCTGAAAGGGAAGAAATAGTTGGGTTGGGGGAAGCCTTTCTGGGGATTTTCTTCAGATACCTTGAATGTATATGTCCAAAGAGTGGTCAGGTCACAATGTTAGCAATTCTTAGGGAAAAATTAATTGGGAAGAATAGGAAAGTATACATGATTCTCATAACAGAAGACAGATGATATATAACAACCCAAATAACAACAAATGCTACTTGGAATTTGGCTTTCTCTGAAGGCATTCCTTGATCCCTTCAAGTGGTGGCTTTGCCATTACCAGCTGAGTTCTTATAATATATTCCTGTGGCCCTTCACAACTGAGGTCATGGTTCACTTTATAGCAACAGAAATGAGGCTATATTCCTAAAGATAGCCACCAGGGTCTATTCATTTCTTTGGCCACTTTCTCCTCCTGAGGCTGACTGCCAAGGTCCAGCTTCCAAAGTATTGAATTACAATTATCAAAAACTCCCTTGTGGCTCATTTAATTAATATATCCAAATTAAACACTTAATTAATATATCAAAATTAAATACTTCATCCTAACATGGGGTTCCCAGTTTTCCTTTATACACTGCCATTTTCCTAAAGGCCACATCTCTGTCCTCTCTGTTCAGAGGCAGTTCTTTGTCCTCTCTGTCCAAAAACCCCTTCCTCAACTCTCTTGTTGCTTTATCCTTCTCATTCATTCATTCTCTATCTCATGATTTTGTTTCCTATTTGCTGGCCATGGACCTCTGGTGCAAATAAATATATTTCCTGTTGAGAACTTGGTCTTGACATGTCATGTGCAGACTCCAAGGGTTCCTACTGATTTCCTCTATGTCAATAGGTTTAGGCTGTTAAATTGATACTAGAAAGTGTACCACAGGACATGTCCAAATAGAAAACACAGTCTCCATCCATTACAAGAACAGCTGTCATAAAACAGACAGAAAGACATCAGGAGGCACTACAACCCTGTAATCTAAGACTTTACAATACACATTGTGCAAAAAATGGTTAATGATTTTACCCTCTGAATATTTACCAGTTGAAGTCCTTTCATCAAAGCATTCAGAGTGTACTGAAGTTACACGTGCTTTCTGATAATATAGCAAATGGTATCACCAACACAGGGAAATAGACAACATAATGATTGCCCGATTTAAATCTTCATAAAATATTGAATGAGTATTTTGAAATGGAAGCATTGTTATGCAGCAATGTACTTTAATTATATCATCAGAAATAAATGAAGATATTGCAATACTTCTTCAACAGACTTAATTGAAATATCCTCTCAATAAATCACTGAAGCTGAATTAATCATAGTTTTCTCTCTCCATCAGATGTGGATAAATGTGTGAGGTGTCCAGAGGACCAGTATGCCAACAGAGAGCAGGACCAGTGCATTCACAAAGCTGTGATCTTTCTGAACTACAAAGATCCCTTGGGGATGGCTCTAGCCTTAATGGCCCTGTGCTTCTCTGCATTCACAGTTCTGGTGCTTGGGATCTTTGTCAAGCACCATGACACTCCCCTTGTGAGGGCCAACAACCGGAATCTTAGTTACATATTGCTCATCTCACTCATGTTTTGTTTCTTGTGCCCCTTGCTCTTTATTGGTCAACCCAGCTCAGCTACCTGTGTCCTGCAGCAAATCACATTTGGAGTTGTATTCACTGTGGCTGTTTCCACTGTGTTGGCCAAAACAGTGACTGTGCTGCTGGCCTTCATAGTCACTGCCCCTGGAAGGATGAGAAACTTTCTGGTTTTAGGGACACCCAACTACATCATAGCCATCTGTACCCTCATCCAAATTATTCTCTGTGCAATTTGGCTTCGAGTTTCTCCTCCCTCTATTGACATTGACAAACACTCAGAGCATGGCCAAATCATCATTGTGTGTGACAAGGGCTCAGTTACTGCATTTTACTGTGTCTTGGGGTACCATGGCTCCCTTGCCTTAGGGAGCTTCATTTTGGCTTTCTTGGCAAGGAATCTCCCTGACAATTCAATGAAGCCAAGTTGCTAACCTTCAGCATGCTGTTGTTCTGCAGTGTTGGGTTACTTTTCTCCCTGTCTACCACAGCACCAAGGGCAAGGTCATGGTTGTTGTGGAG
>NW_023412665.1:0-16915 GCF_903995425.1 Onychomys torridus
TATCCTCCTATGAGTGAGTACATACCATGTTTGTCCTTCTGAGTCTGGGTTACCTCACTCAGGATGATTTTTTCTAGATCCATCCATTTGCCTGCAAACCTCATGATGTCATTGTTTTTCTCTGCTGAGTAGTACTCCATTGTGTATATGTACCATATTTTCTTTATCCATTCTTCAGTTGAAGGGCACCTTGGTTGTTTCCAGGTTCTGGCTATTACAAAAAAAAACTGATACAAACATAGCTGAGCAAATGCCTTTGTTGGTATGATTGAGCATTCCTTGGGTATATCCCCAAGATTTCTGTAGCTGTGTTTTGGGGGAGATGGATTCCCAATTTTCTAAGGAAGCACCATATTGATTCCCAAAGTGGCTGTACAAGCTTGCATTCCCACCAGCAGTGGAGGAGAGTTCCCCTTGCTCTACAACCTCTCCAGCATAAGCTGTCTTCTGTGCTTTTGATCTTAGCCATTCTGACAGGTGAAAGGTGGTATCTCAGAGTCATTTTGATTTGCATTTCCCAGATAATTAGGGATGTTGAGCAATTCCTTAAATGTCTTTCAGCCATTTGAACTTCCTCTGTGGAGAATTCTCTGTTTAGTTCTATAGCCCATTTCTTAATTGGACTGTTGGGCATTATGATGTCTAATTTATTGAGTTCATTATATATTGTGGATATCAGCCCTCTGTCAGATGTGGGGATGATGAAGACCTTTTGCCATTCTGTAGGCTGTCGCTTTGTCTTGTTGACAGTGTCCTTTGCTCTACAAAAGCTTCTCAGTTTCAACAGGTCCCACTGATTGATTGTTTCCCTCAGTGTCTGTGCTACTGGTGTTATATTTAGAAAATGATCTCCGGTGCCAATGAGTTCAAGAGGACTTCCTACTTTCTCTACTATCAGGTTCAGAGTAGGTGGATTTATATTGAGGTCTTTGATCCACTTGGATTTAAGTTTTGTGCACGGGTGACAGACATCGATGTATTTGCAACCTTCTAAACATTGACATCCAGTTATGCGCAGCAGCATTTGTTGAAGATGCTTTCTTTATTCCATTGTACATTTCTGGCTTCTTTGTCAAAAATTATATGTTCATAGGTGTGTGGGTTAATGTCAGCGTCTTCAATTTGATTCCATTGGTCCACATGTCTGTTTTTATGCCAGTACCAAGCTGTTTTTATTACTGTAGCTCTATAGTAGAGCTTGAGGTCGGGGATTGTGATGTCTCCAGAGGTTGTTTTATTGTACAGGATTCTTTTGGCTATCCTGGGTTTTTGTTTTTCCATATGAAGTTGAGTATTATTCTTTCCAGATCTGTGGAGAATTGTGTTGGTAATTTGATGGGAATTGCATTGAATCTATAGATTGCTTTTGGTAAGATCGCCATTTTTACTATGTTAATCCTGCCTATCCATGTGCATGGGAGATCTTTCCAGTTTCTGACATCTTCTTCAATTTCTTTTTCCAGGGACTTAAAGTTCTTGTCATATAGGTCCTTCACATGCTTAGTTAGCATAACCCCAAAGTATTTTATATCATTTGTGGCTATTGTAAAGGGTTATGTATCTCTGATTTCCTTCTCAGCCTGTTTGTTTACTGTATTTAGAAGGGCTACTGATTTTTTTGAGTTGATCTTGTATCCTGCAATGTTGCTGAAGGTTTTTATTAACTGTATCAGTTCCTTGGTTGAATTTATTTGGGTCACTCATGTATACTAACATGTCATCTGCAAATAGGGAGAGCTTGACTTCTTCACTTCCAATTTGTATCCCCTTCATCTCTTTATGTTTTCTTATAGCTGTGGGTAGAACTTCAAGGATTATATTGAATAAGTATGGGGAGAGGGGACAGCCTTGCCTTGTTCGTGATTTTAGTGGTATTGCTTTGAGTTTCTCTCCATTTAATTTGATGTTGGCTGTTGGCTTGCTGTAGATTGCCTTTATTATGTTTAGGTATGTTCCCTGTATTCCTGATCGCTCCAAGACCTTCATCATGAAGGGGTGTTGGATTTTGTCAAATGCCTTTTCTGCATCTAGTGAGATGATCTTATAGTTTTTTTATTTGAGTTTTTGTTATAGCTGTATTACATTGACGGACTTTCGTATGTTGAACCACCCTTGCATCCCTGGGATGAAGCCTACTTGATCATGGGGGATAATTGTTTTGATGTCTTCTTGCAGTCTGATTGCCCATATTATATTGAGTATTTTTGCATCAATGTTCATGAGGTAGATCGGTCTGTACTTCTCTTTCTTTGTTGCATCTTTGTTTGGTTTAGGAATCAGGGTAATTATAGCCTCATAGAAGGAGTTTGGTGATATACCTATTGCTTCTATTGTATGGAACAATTTACAGATCATTGGAATTAAGTCTTCTTTGAAGTTCTGGGAGAATTCTGCAGTGAAACCATCAGGTCCAGGGCTTTTTTTGTTTGGGAGACTTTTAATGACTGATTCTATTTCCTTAGGGGTTATTGGACTATTTAAATGGTTTATCTGGTCTTGATTTAACTTAGGTATGTGGTACCTATCCAGAAAATTATCCATTTCTTTTAGATTTTCCAGTTTTGTGGAGTAGAGGTTTTTGAAGTATGACCTGATGATTCTCTGGATTTCCTCATTGTCTGATTTTATGTCCCCCTTTTCATTTCTGATTTTGTTAATTTGGATGCTCTCTCTCTGTCTTTTGATTAGTTTGGATAAAGGCTTGTCTATCTTGTTGATCTTTTCAAAGAACCAACTCTTTGTTTCATTAATCCTTTGTATTGTTCTCTTTATTTCTATTTTATTGATTTCAGCTCTCAATTTGATAATTTCCTAGCGTCTTTTCCTCCTGGGAGACTTTCCTTCTTCCTCTTCAAGGGAATTCATGTGTGCTGTCAAGTCACTAGCGTGAAATTTCTCCAGCTTCTTTATGAGGGAGTTTAGTGTTATGAATTTCTGTCTTAGCGCTGCTTTCATAGTGTTCCATGAGTATGGGTATGTGGTGTATTCATCTTCATTGATCTCTAGGGAGTCTTTAATTTCTTTCTTTATTTCTTCCTTTACACATTGGTGATTCAGTTGAGCATTATTCAGTTTCCATGAGATTGTAGGATTTCTGTAGTTTTTTCTGTTGTTGAAATCTAACTTTAAACTATGGTGGTCTGATAGAACACAGGAGGTTATTCCAATTGTTTTGTATCTGTTGAGATTTGCTTTGTGGCCAAGTATTTGGTCGATTTTAGAGAAGGTTCCATCGGGTGCTGAGAAGAAGGTATATTCTTCTTTGTTTGGGTGGAATGTTCTGTAGACATCGATTAAGTCCATTTGAACCATAACATCAGCTAAGTCCATTATGTCTCTGTTAAGTTTCAATTTGGCCGATCTGTCCAGAGGTGAAAGTGGGGTGTTGAAGTCTCCGACTATTAATTAATGTGTGGGGTTTTATATGTGATTTAAGCTTTAGTAATGTTTCTTTCACATATGTGGGTGCTCTTGTGTTTGGGGTATAAATGTTCAAAATTGAGACTTCATCTTGGTGGATCTTTCCTGCGACTAGTATGTAATGTCCTTCATCAATTCTTTTGATTGATTTTAGTTTGAAGTCTATTTTGATGGATATTAGGATGGCTACACCAGTTTGCTTCTTAAGACCATTTGTTTGATTGGAAAGGCTTTTCCCAGCCTTTTATTCTTAGGAGGTGTCTGTCTTTGAATTTGAGGTGTGTTTCTTGTATGCAGCAGAAAGATGGGTCCTGTTTTTGTATCCATTCTGTTAGTCTGTGTCTTTTTATAGGTGAATTAAGTCCATTGATATTAAGGGATGTTAATGACCAGTGATTGTTTGTTCCTGTTGTTATTTTTATTTTTTTGGTAGTATGTGTGTACTTCTCTTCTTTGGGGTTTACTGCTGTGGTGTTATCTATTGCCTGTGTTTTCATGTGTGTTTCTGCCTTCCTTAGGTTGGAATATTCCTTCTAGTGCTTTCTGTAGGGCTGGGTTTGTGGATAAGTATCGTTTAAATCTGGTTTTGCCTTGGAAGGTCTTGTTCACTCAATCTATGATAATTGAAAGTTTTGCTGGGTATATTAGTCTAGGCTGTCATCCATGGTCTCTTAGTGTTTGCATTATATCTGTCCAGGTCCTTCTGGCTTTCAAAGTCTCCATTGAGAAATCGGGTGTTATTCTGATGGGTTTGCCTTTATAAGTCATTTGGCATTTGGAGAGATGTAAAATCCCCATGGAAAGAGAGAAACTTTGTAATGGGGTTTTAGACCTGGGCTTTATTTTGTTCCTAGACAGAGAACTGTGGGCAGCTAGTGACTACAGAGAGACGAGGAATTGATCTCTCCCAGGGATGAGCCCTCTAAGTGGTTAGTCAAGGCAAAGGAGCAGCCCTGAAACCATATACACACAAACAAGAAAATCAGACTCAGCAGGCCACATTCACACATTCATTCATACATATATGTCTATACATAGGAAGAATAATTGAAAAGAGACAATTAATGTGAGAGTAGTGGGCAAAACATGGGAGGAGTTGGAAGGAGGGGACTTGGGAGAAATTGTGGAAGGACGGAAGGGGGAAAGTGATGTAATTATATGTTAATTAAGATGAATAAAATAAAAGAACTACATATTCCAGGAGTTGCGTCCATGCCAATGGTTGCCTACACACTCCAGAAGAGAATTTGACATCACTGCTGACATTGTTATTGTTATAACAGTGACGACCACTGCTACTTACAGTGATATTTTATTTATACTGAAATGTGATTTTATTTGTGTGTTAATAAAGTTGCCTTGGGGTCAGAGCAAGCCAGAGCAGAAGCTGGGTGGTGGTGGTGATGTTGATGTTGATGGTGGTGCATGCCTTTAATCCCAGCACTTGGGAGGCAGAGCTAGGTAGATCTCTGTGTGTTGAAGGACACAGCCAGCATGGCAGACACCTGCCTTTAATCTCAATACCAACCATAGAAGACCTGGAGGTCTGTACAGACAGGCAGTGACAAGGAGGTCATGTGGCTGGGTTTACAACCAAAGAGAAGGCAGAACAGAAAGTCTATATAAAAGACAGGACACAGGAAGTAGGCCTCTTACAGAGAGGAAAGACAGAGTAACAGTGAAGGGTAAGGCTCTCAGCTATTGCTCTGACCTCTTGTTTTTTAAATCTGCAACTGACTCTGTGTTTCTTATTTAACAAGATGGTTACATCTACATTGGGCACCCATTGTGGCAAGAATTCATTAAAAAACCGCTTGCCTTGGCAGTGGGTACGGCTTTCCACCTGGGCGGGCCCAGCTCCCTAGCTTGGGCCTCACTAGGGCCTAACACGGGCCTAACTCAGCTTAGGACTCAGGCCCAACCTACATTAGCTACACGCGGTTACCACCACAGCTGGCGTTACTTGCTTAAAAAGCCGGTGCTACAAACTCAGTACTGTGGGAGCTACCGCTAATTGCAGTAGCTACATGCAACTGAAGATAGGCTGCTTTTGGCTGAAACACCAGCACAAGTGGTTGGTTGCAGCTTAAAGAGCCAGAGCCCAGGGTTGAATTGGCTCAAGTGGAAACACGTGGTTGGACTCAAGCTTTTAGTCAGAAACTGGCTATGTTTTCTTGCTGTCTTGCTCTCTCTCTCTCTCTCTCTCTCTCTCTCTCTGGATTCCCACCTCTGAGGCTAGGTAGCTGTTTTAAAATTCCCTTGGATTTCTACTGTTCTATGCAGAATTGGTAAGTCAATTATATCAGATATTTTAAAGGAAACTACTTAAAAGAGATTCTTTCCACATTTAAAAAACAGGGTTTTATGTGGACTTTGGAAGTAAATTGGGCTTTGTTTGAAAGTTTAGGCAGTCTGACAATGGAACAACTATATGAGAAGATTAATGTTGATCGAATTGTGTACATTATTATTTTTCTTATCCTTATTTTACTATTTAAGAATATAGTCAATTTAAGTGCCAGGATAAACATTTTAGAAAAACCTGTTAAAATGAATTAAAGTGAAATTCAGATTCAGACAGAAGAAATTAACAGTGAAGTTGCTTCAGGATTGGATTATAAGGTTACAGAAAGAAAGCCTGTTTTCACACAATCACCCTTAATTTATCTGGAAACCATATAACAGCAACCTGGTCAAGTGAACACACAAAATATTTGGACTCCAGTTGAAATGTTAGACTTACAGAGGTTTAAGGAAGCAATAGTATCTTATGGCATGCATTCCCCATATGTAAAGCAAATGTTAAACTCCTGGTCAACTTATAATAGGATTACACCACAGGACAGGCGGGAGCTGGCACAGGCTGTTCTGGAACCTGGACAACAGCTCCAGTGGCAAATGTGGTTCAAAGAGGAAGCTAAAAACATAGCAAAACAAAGTAGGGATTAAGCTATACAAGTCTTCCAGGATCAGCTTGTTGGAGAAGGCCAATATGCTGCAGTACAAACACAATGTTCATATGATATCCAAACTCTCATTCTATGTTGAATGGCAGCCTTGAGTGCATGGGACAAAGTTGAGGAACCAGGAAAGAAAACTGAGTCATTTACAAAGGTTATACAGGTCCCAAAAGAATCTTTCACAGATTTCTTACAAAGACTGACTTCAGCAGTAAAGAGAATGGTCCCAAATTCTGAAGCTAGCCAGATAATAATTGAATCTTTGGCTTTTGAGAACACACATGCAGCATGAAAGAGAACAATCAGGCTGTTAAAGGCAAGATCTGCACCCTTGGAAGTTTGGATTAGAGACATGGTTAAAGTTGAGGCTCATGATCATGAAAATATGTGGGTAGGAGAAACAATTTCAAGAGGTTTAAGGAAAGTCAGATGTTTTAGAAGTGGAAAACAAGGATATTTGAAAAGGGACTATAAACAGGGCACTTCTAGAAACAATGTTTCTTAAGGAACAATGGCAACAGAATGCCCCTTCCTTCTGGAGTATGTAGAAGGTGTGGTAAGTGAAGACACGGGACAAATGAATGTAGAACAACAAGGGACAAACAAGGTAATACTTTGCCTCAGTCTTTGGGAAACTCCCAGAGGGGCCTCAGGCAAGCCCCTACAGTGAAACCAGTTCAGACATTTCCTGCAATCGTAGAGGAGACCCCTACTGAGAGAAGTTAAATAACCAAATGCCTAATGGAATAAACCAGGCTACTGAGAGTAATGGAACAACTGAGACAAAGAGAACAGAAAATTCAGGAGAAACCATAAAGGAAATTTTTTGGCAAATTTCTATAAATGAACAAAGACCAAAATTAACAATAAAAATAAATGGTTTTTTATTGTCTGGTCTGGTAGACACAGGTGCTGACGTGACCATAATTGCACGAGAACTTTGGCATCCATCTTGGCCTCTTCAGGAGGTAAATGTTCAACTGTTAGTAATTGGAACATTATCTCAATTGAAACAGAGTGCAAGATTGCTCAAATGTATGGGCCCAGAAGGACAGAGAGTCAGATTAAAACTATAAGTGGCTAACATAGCTATGAACCTGTGGGGTCAAGACCTGTTACAACAATGGATTATTCAGAATAGCATCCCTCCAACCTCAGAAATAAATCCTAAACTAGCACATGTTTCTGAGAGAAATATTAGAAGGTATTATTCTAATGAGTGGACACTAGCCATCCATATTAAACAAGAACAGGTTACAAAAATTGATGATCTTCCAAAGACACCAACAGCTCTACCTATAAAATAGTTAACAGACAAGCCTGTATGGGTTCAGCAATGGCCTTTAACAACAGAGAAACTCCAGGCTTTAGAAAAGCTGGTAGAAAAACAGTTAAATGCTCAGCATATTGAAGAATCTACCAGCCCTTGGATTTCTCCTGTATTTGTTATTAAAAAGAAATCTGTTAACTGGAGACTGGTAACAGACCTTAGAGCAATTAACAAAGTAATTCAGCCAATGGGCACTCTACAATCTGGAATTCCTTTGCCTACTCTGTTACCTAAAGGATGGCCTCTCAGAGTTATCGTTTTAAAAGACTGTTTCTTTTCAATACCCTTACAAGAAAAAAACAGAGAAAGATTTGCTTTCACAATGCCTACTTAAAATAATTCTCAAACAGTTAAAAAATTTCAATGGAGAGTCCTCCCACAGGGAATGTTGAATAGTCCAACCCTGTGCCAATATTTTGTATAACAGCCCTTGGAAGTGATATGTTAAAAAATTTATAAATCTATAATTCATCATTATATGGATGATATTTTACTAGCCGACCCAAATGCACATACTTTAGAAAGAATGTTTGAAGAAGTAAAGAAAATATTGTCTTGTGGGGGATTACAAATTGCTCCTGATTAGATACAAAGAGGAGATTCTATTAATTATTTAGGATATAAAATAGAACTATAAAAGATATACCTCAAAAGGCGCAAATTAGGAGAGACTGACTACAGACTCTTAATGACTTTCAAAGATTATTGGGAGACATTTCTCATCTATGAACTATTGTTGGGGTAAAAAATGATGAGTTGAATAATTTGTTCAAAACCTTAGAAGGTGACAAGGACTTAAATAGTCTAAGAGAATTATCACCTGAAGCTGAGAAAGAATTGGCCTTGGTAGAAAAGAAAGTACATGAAGGACGTGGATCGTATTGATCCAAAGCTGGATTGCATTTTGGTTATTTTACCTTCTAGGCATTCTCCTATGGGAATATTAATGCAGAGAGAAGATATTATATTTGAATGGATATTTTTACCAAATAAACCAAATAAAAAATTAAAAACTAAATTAAAGTAGCTCTCTTGTGTAGAGGAAAGTCAGCAGAAGCAGTGAAGAGTAAGGCTCTCAGCTATTGCTCTGACCTCTTGGTTGTTAACTCTGCAACTGGCTCTGTGTTTCTTATTTAACAAGACGATAACATCTACAGCTACTAGAGTTTCAGGGATTGCCATTTTATAATTGGTTGCCACAGCTAGCACAGTGGAGACTGTGGCACCAAAAGTAGCTACCAGGTCAGTTAATCTTTCATTCTATTGGCTATGACAAATTGAAATCAATAGTGATATACACTTTGATCAGCTTTGAAAGTTATAAATTTACAAACTCAAGTTTGTATCCATTTGCCATTGGGATACCATCTTGCAAGTACTCCAATTTGCAGTAAGGCTCATTAAGGAAAGAAATGGCTCAGTTGCCTTTATCCTACCAGCTATGGGTAGGTTAGGACTTCTGTTGGTCCTTTCTGTGTCAAACACACAGATTGCAAGCCCAAGACCACTTTGAGATCTTTGGCAACAGTTAACTCTACAGCTCACACACACACAATTGATCCTGTATGATAATGAGTATTCAGACATAGGAAATGCCTGGGCGTACTCACCAACCTAAGATAGAGTGCCTGGGTGACCTCCTAACATCCCATGCAACCTAAGTCAGAAGCTCATTTTTTAGGAAAAGCAGGGGGGGGTGAGAGGGGGGACCTGTACGGTTCTGGACCTGCTTTGGATAACTGTTGCCTTGCTTGCTGACCTTGACCTTGATATCCTCCCTATGCTAATTCCCTGTTGAGTTCCACCCGCCTGAATGATTAAGGGAAGTTCCTTGTCTGTGTATCCTGCATATTGGACTTTAACAGCTTAGATGCAAGATTGTAAAAAATCAGAAGTGAACTTCTGCAACCCAAGGTACTCCCATTGTGCTGTAAGCCTGTATGTAAGACTTCCTCCCTCCGTCAATAAATGGCAATCGGCATTCAAAAAACAATAAGAGAACTAATAAAATATAGACAATTGTAACATAAAATGCCCCTAATAGAACTGTTTTGTTCTGCATGCACACACTCAAACAGAGTGAGTGTGAATTTATTTAGTTTGCATTGTAAAATACGTGTGAAAACAAGCTGGATATAGTAGTGAAATCACAGTCCTTGGGAAAGGGATGCCGGTAGATCAGAAATCCAAAGTCTTTCATACTCAGCCTTGTCTTCATGAGACCCTTTGTACTATGAATTCTAGGTGTTTATACAGGATCCATTCCCTCTGCCAAGGCCAGTGGGACTTTCACAGAGTTCTTTGATTCAGCCTACCTCATGGTAGGAATTCAGAACTGTACAGTCAGCATTGTGAGTTTAAAATATAAGCACTTTATTTTGTCTATTCTCTTAGCCCGTCTCTTGGCCCCGGCTTCACCACTTATTCAGCAGCTGCTCTCTCCTCATCCCTCCCTCCCTCTCCTCACATGGCTCAGGCTCATGTCCACTCTGGACTCTCTGAGATGTCCCTGCCCATGGCTGTGTAGTGTGTTTTCTACAATGAACTTGCTCCCCTACCATACCTAGGGGCAGTCATGTCCTTACTTTTTTATCTCTCCCTTTTTATTTCATTCTACTGGTGCTGAAATATGGGAGTAGTCCTGCACTTTCCTTTTTGTATCTTTTTTCATTCACAACAAAATTAATAAGCCTAAATATGGATAAACGAGAAAGGAACAACAGCTGCAGAGCAACATTGGATAATAGAAAGAACTACAGAATTAAATCAACCTTTATACTTTAAAGATATGCTGACCTCAGAATGGAAACCAGGATATGTGTTAAGTTGGGGATGAGGTTTTGCTTTTGTTTCTACAGGAGATAAGCTGTGGATACCATCAAAATCAATAAAGGTTTGATTTGAACAAGAGAGACCTTTTAGTTAGAAGAGGTGTTAGCTCATGAACTCGCATGACCATCCAATTTAAACTAATTTATACCACTCACACATGCTTTTCATATAATCAGATATATCTTGCCAAAAGGGAACCTCCCCAAAGTTGGCCTTGGGACTAGACTTGCCTGTACTGAATCCATCAGGTTTAAGTGAATCCCCATCTGCAGTCTATCAGTTTGACCCTTCCTACTTCCCTGAAACTACTCTTTACCATTATCAATGATTGTGAGTCCCCAACTGAGGCACCAGGCCACTTCTCACTGGATCTCCTTTGTTTGTCAGTCTGTCTGTATGTCTGTCTGTCTATCTACCAATCTACCTACCTACCTACCTACCTACCTATCTACCAACCTACCTACCTGTCTGTCTGCCTGTCTATCTCTGTGTGTCTGTCTATCTATCCACCTATTTTTGGTTTCTCAGGGTATCAGCCCTGTGTATGAGCCCTGGCTGTCCTGAAACTTGATTTGTAGATTAGGCTGGCCTGGAACTCATGGAGATCTACTGCATCTGTCTCCCAAGTGCTGTGATTAAAGATATGTGATACCTTGCCTAGCTTCATCTATCTGGAAGTTAGACGAAAAGTTGCAGGAATCAGGACTTCCCACCATGTAGGTTCTGGGGACTCAACTCTAGCCGACAGGCTGCTTGAAGATGCTTATTGATCTTCCTCCTCCTCCCAATTCTGGGGTCAGATGTGTTTCCCAAGAATTCTGATTACTCTCCCTTTTGTGTAAGCTTTTTGATGGTCTCATTTCCCCATCACTTCCTCATCCTTACTTAGGTCTTGGACCTGTACCCTCATCTCTTTTCTATGTTCTTTTTCTAGACGACAGCATTTGTTTCCAGGGATAGAAATACTACTTATATGCTGAGATGTAGCATGAACCTTAAAAGGTCTTATTAATAAAAACAAACCCAGAGCCAGGTATTGAGGTGAATGCTGGAAGACCAGAGAAACAGAGCAAGCCGCATACAACCTCACCTCACCAACTCCTCAGCTGATCTTGTTTCCTCAAACTGGAAGCTTCTGTGGCCCATTTGAATGGATCTCAGCTGAACTGCTGCTAAAAGCTAAAAGCTTAAAAAGGGCTCTAGTTCCTGGTCCTCACACCTTATATATCTTTCTGCTTCCAGCCCTCACTTCTTGGGATTAAAGGCATGTGGAACCCTACCTGGATGTTTCCAGCGTGGCTTTGAACTCACAAAAGGCCAGATGGATCTTGCCTCCAGAATGCTAGGATTAAAGATGTATGTGCCACCACTTTCTGGCCTTTATGTCTATCTAGCCACTGTTTTGTTCTCTGAACCCAGGTAAGGTTATTAGGATTCAAATATATTGGGGGACACAATATCATCACAATTTTCAAATTTGTATTTTACAAGAAATTCATATTTAACATATCCCAAACTATTATCCAGTCAGACTACCTACTTACTAGTGTTTTGTCTGTTTGTTCATTTTTTGTGTGTGTTTTGATACCATGGCACTCAGTTGCTTAAGCTGGAAATCTGGGAATATTTTTGACAGCTGTGCTGTGGATATCACTCTGTATAAATAAAATGATGATTGTCCAGTAGCCAGGCAGCAAATATAGGTGGGACAAGCAGAGAAGAGAATTGTGGGAGATAGAAGGCTGGGGAGGAGAGACACTGTCAGCCACAGCCATGAGAAGCAACAAGTAAAGACACTGGTAGGCCACAAGGCATGTGGCAAAGTATAGACTAACAGAAATGGGTTAATTTCAGATAGAAGAAGTAGATAACAAGAAGCCTGCCACAGCCATACACTTTGTAAGCAAGGTAAGTTTCTGTGTGTTTACTTGTTTGGGTCTGAGCAACTGTGAGACTGGAGGGTAAGAGAGATTTGTCCTGACTGGGCCAGGCAGGAAAACTCTAACTACATATGGCACTCTACGTGTTGGCAAGAGTTTCCACCTAACACCTGAGAAAAAATAAAATAAAACAGAGCTAAAAACAGCTTCCTAGTTGTCTCTCTCAAGTTAGCTGCAGCCTGCCAGTTTGAGCTACTATGGCGGGTTCCTAGCATGTGCATCTGACCTGCAGTGTGGTGGGAATGAGGAATCTACAAGGGACACTTTACTCTGCTTCATGGTCGATTTAGCCTTTGCTAGTTTAAAAAAAAAAAAAAGGTTTCTGGGCTATGCACTGCTTTGATAGAACTGCTTCTGATAATTGATGGTACACAAAGCTCCAGTCCCAGAGCTGGTGGTAAACTGTACCACCGCCATGTTGGAAAGCTGAGGTGGGCAGAGCCAGCAGCCACAGGGGCATTTCAATCTTACAAAGATGGATATTACACAGAGAATCTGGTTTGTGTTGTCTTTGGGATTTTTAACTGCAGAAAAAGATTTGATCGTGAAAGCTGTTGAGTTAAATAAATATGTAAATTTTACAGGTACCTTAACTTCAAAATTTGGATATAAGGATATGTTGCTTTGGAAAAGAGTCTCTGCTTTTGTTTCCACAGAAAGCCAGAGGCTATGGATTTGTTCCAGATTAAGATACATCAGGTTTGATCAGCCAAGACCAACTGAAAGGTCTCCAATGACACAATGACCCAGATGATCCGACATCCAGAATGGTTTCAAGGCAACTGGCTTAGAGGTTTACCCTCATGGACTACTCCATAATCCTCAAATTTTCTTTATGTCCCCATAAGGTACAGCGCCCTCCTCCAGCAGGAAGTAGTAAGAAAAACTACGCCTAAATTCCCAGCTGGCTTTGGAGATGGAATTGGCTCACTCCTTCTCTAAACCCAAGCACATTGTTAAAAGAAAAGATTAAGAGATTCTAGTGTCCCAAATCAGAAGAGCCCTCTTGTGTGGGACAGAGAAAAACCAAAATTTTATTTAAAACAGGTTGATTATAAATGTGATCTCTTTCTAAATATAAAAAAGGGATATGATATAGATATGATAGGATGAAAGGGTAGATTAATGAACTTATTTCTAAAGAGCAAAAACTCATTTAAAATGTTTTACATTGGTATAGATTTTAGTCTATTGATACAAACTCAAAGTTAATTTTGTTATACTGTGTATACATTTCTACTCTTGTTTAAGGTATTATGTTCGTACAGCTCATTTAAAATTGTAATGGATAATTAAAAATAGATTAATAACTGGTCATCTATGATAATCATACTCATAGCCATGTTAGTTAAGTCTTCTAGGTATACACAGAGATATTTCAGATAGACAGGTAATCTTCAAACACTTCAACGGTCTACAGAATTTGGCATTTAAAATATTTTAAAAATTTAACCTTTGGACAGTGAGACATGTCTGCTCCTGGTGGCACCAGATTTACTTCAGAGAGGAGGATGGGCATTGAAGACACTTCATATGGAGTTTATCTTGACCTTGGCAAAAATAGCCATTTGGACAAGAAACTGTTCTTGCCTGGGCTGTTTGATCGACTGGACATGCAGGACCCATAGAAAGGTGACCACTAAACTTTGCTTGACAAAATGGTCCTTCAGGTTCCTGCTTTGCAGAGGAAACTGCCAGACATTCTACAGGACACTGAGAGAAGTGACCGAGAAACTCTAGCCCTGTGGGTAGAAGACAAATGCCCCAACTTTACAAAGGAACATTAGGTGACTGTCCAGGCTGCCAGCTGTCTCTCTCTACCCTGTAAGACTCCTGAAAGTTGCTTGCATCCTTCTCCCGGGTCTCAGATAATATTATATCCTTCTGAGGTCTTTGATGTAGTTGAAGACTAGATAGATATAATTTCCTCATTTATGATAAAAGATAAGTTAGATATAAAACCTTAAACTCACAAATATAAGATAGGATATCTTCTTTAATATTATAACTCTAATTCTTGCTTGATAATTGTTTTGTTACCTGTTATTTCACTATGTGAAAGTTAACCTTCCTTTTTTAACAAAAAAGAAAAGGGGAAGTGCTGTGGATATCGCTCTGTATAAATAAAATGCTGATTGGCCAGTGGCCAGGCAGGAAGTATAGGCAGGACAAGAGAGAAGAGAATTCTGGGAAGTAAAGGCTAGGGAGTTGAGACACCACCAGCCGCTGCCATGAGAAGCAACAAGTAAAGACACTGGTAAGCCACAAGCCATGTGGCAAAGTATACACTAACAGAAATGGGTTAATTTAAGATAGAAGAAGTAGATGACAAGAAGCCTGCCATGGGAATACAGTTTGTAAGCACTATAAGTTTCTGTGTGCTTTCTTGGTTGGGTCTGAGTGACTGTGGGACTGGCAGGTGAGAGACATTTGTCCTGAATGGGCCAGGCAGGAAAACTCTAACTACACAACTGCAATTATCTTGTATACCTCTCTTCATCACAGCATTCTCCAAGTCTTTTTCATCCCAGCTCCAAATTGCACATCACAAGACAAGCAACGGTGCTTGTCCCTGAGCCTGATGACTTGTGTTGGATCCCTGGAAACCATGTGGAAGACAGAGAGAACTGTGTGCCAGCAAGTTGTTCTTAGACCTTTACATGCAGCACACACAAGGACATAGAAACTGCAGGGCTTGGTGATGTGTGCCTGTAATTCCAGCTCTGGGAAGGCCAAAGCAGGAAGATGATAGGATCCAGGTTAGCCAGGATTCCATAGAGTCACAAAATATCTTGTATCCTTCCATTTCTTCCCATTGAAGCCATTACACCCTCTCTCTCTCTCTCTCTCTCTCTCTCTCTCTCTCTCTCTCGCACTCTCTCTCTCTCTGTCCCTAAACTACTGTAGTAAGTAGCCTTTTATCTGGTCTACATACCACTTTGGCCTCCATCCTATTTTCTCTCTGCAGATGGCCAGGGAGACCAAATGGGTCACATTCCCACTTAAAACTTCAGGGGCTCCCCATTGCATTGGAACTTACCTAGTATTTTTCTGTGTTTTTGCTGATTTGAGACCTTATCTGCTCCTCATTCCTGAGCTCTCACCAGGCCTCCCAAGTCTCCTTTCCTCCTGCCCTCTTCCCTTTGCCCGTCTTCCAGTTACTTCCCTCCTGTGGATCTGAGGATTGAGTTCAGCACCTTTCTTCCTGCTAGACTATGTGCTATTATTGGCCTGTATCCCTAGTCCTCATGTTTTCCTCTTTCTCTTCTTGAAGGAGCAATACCTGAGAGAGCATATACACTCTTTAACACAGAGTCATTTCTCCAGCCCCTGATTTTGTCCACATGTGTAGCTGTTGGATTAAAACGTCATTTTGTTAATCAATATAAATACAAATCTTAGTTTCCTTTCCTGTTTCTGTGATAAAATACCTTGATAAGGCAACTTAAGGGAGAGAGAGTTTTATTAGGCTCAGAGTTCCAGGTTATAGCCTTTCATTGTGGCGAAGTCAAGGCTGCTGCAGAACTGAAGACACTGGTCACATCCACAGTCAAGAGCAGAGCAGAATGAATTAATGCACATGTGCTTGCTCTGGGTTTACTTACAAACTTCAGGATTCTCTGCCCCAGGGAACGGTGTTACTTACAGTGGGCTCACTTGCCCCCTCGATTAATAGTCAAGAGAATCCCCATGGACACATTTCCACAGTCAGTCTGTTCACACAGTCCCTTATTGAGATTCTCTTCCTAGGTTGTTTCAAGTCAACAAACAAAACATCACATGCAACACTGAAAAACTAATGTGTAGATACAGGATTTAAGATTAAGATCAAGATATACTAGCCAGAGGGGAGTAGCATATGTCTGTAATTGGAGCACTTAGTAGGTTGACGCAGAAGGATCCTGGACTGGTAGGAGAGCCCTCTTTCCCTCATCCTAAACCAGAAGGCTAGCTCTCCCTCTCCCACTCTGCTGCACCCCCCCCAAACACACAGCGCGCGCGCACACACACACACACACACACACACACACACACACACACACACAAAGAGAGAGAGAGAGAAGGGGGATTTGGGGGGAGAAACGGATGCTTTTATAAAACAAATTTTACCTTAGGTTTAAAAAAAATGCCTGAAGAGTTAGTGAATTGGCTGAAGGGTTGAAGCTCCCAGTTGCTAAGCTGGAAGACCTGACTTCAAACCCAGGACCTAAGTCAACCTCTGGCCCACACCCTTGTGCATGACATGTATACCTACACTCACCCACATGTATGTACACAAGCTGAATAAATAAAATGTACTAAATGGAATAAAATTAAAATAAACAAATACTTGCCAGCTGGTGAGATGTCTCTCCAAAGCTCTGACTGCCTCATTTTGATGCAGACCTGAGCTTGACACCCAGGACCGTGTAAAGTGGGAGGAGAGAAGCTAT
>NW_023412666.1:0-8641 GCF_903995425.1 Onychomys torridus
TAGATAGGTTATCTTTTTGGGTGTTAACAGGGGGTTACATGCTCCAAAAGACCGTTTACTCTCACTGGAAAAGCCTTGGCTGGTAGCACCTTCCTTCAGATAGCTAGCTAAGTCTATGGTCATATATTGCGGAAGATGGCCAATAAATTCATCAGGAAAACATTCCAGTATCTCTAGAGTGCCTGAATGGAATAAGCAAGGATAGACTAAGCCAGTTTATTTGGATTCGAGAAAATTCAGAATAATGTTGTGTTTGCTCAAGAGCTTGTGTCATGGTCGAGTTTATGGATGGACATGAAATGCCTGAAAAAAGCATGGGATGAGCGGATTTATGACATTCCAAAATTTTCTAGAGCAGCACAGCACCCTATATCAAGTGCAGAGAGGCGGACTTCCAGCCCCTGCTTTAGGATGAGATCTTCTGAGTATAAAGGAAAGATGTATGGGAAACACCTGTGCATCATGTTACAGTAGAACAACTAGACAGCTTATCTTAATCCCAACAATGACTGCAAATAGTGAAATTTGGAAGGGAGGAGGCGTAGAAAATAAGCATGTTTCATAAATAGAGGACATGATGTTATCTTTGAAGGTGTATGTTTCCAAAACATGGAACAGGGGCTACTATGAAAAAAAAAGCAGAGACTTGTGAATGGACAAAACATTAACTGCATGGGGATCAGCATGGAGTTCAGAGCTGAGGAAGGAACACTATATCCAGACATGCATGATAATGGACAGGATGCCTTAGAAGAATCAAAAAAAGCTGCGGGGTTCAGGAACAAAGCACCAGGGAGATTCAGGCTGCTTGAAATTGTATGCTATAAAAGTATTGATGCACATTAGGAAGATGAACTTTCAGAAGATTTATCTCTTTGGGATGGAGGATTGAAGCTGAGGAAAAGCCTTGGCCCAGACCTTTAAGGTGTGTTTGCACATGGAGGTGTTTGGGATTCCACTCTTGTTAAGGATGATCAGGAGAGGGCTTTGAAGAGGTGCTGAAGCATATCCAGAGCTTCTGGGTACCCAGGAGGAGTCTGGGAGTTTAAATTAGTGCTTGTTCTGATGGACTATCAACGATACTTTAGTGGAGATGACTCAAGTGAATTCCAAAGACTTTGAGCAAAAGCTTGTAACGTGTTTCACCCTCAGCCTGGTGAGAACATGACATATAAAGCCCCAAAGAGGCATGGCTATGCCCATATTGTAAAGGCTATAGCAATTGGAGTCTGCTTTACTACAACCTGTCCAAAGCCAACCGCAGGCTCTAGGTCTGTGCTGCTCAGTCTGCAGGGAGACAATGCTGCATAGCTTATTTTTTTTATTTTTTGTTTAGATTTTTTATTGTGGTTGTTTTGGTTTTGGTTTTGTTATTTTGATGTTATTTTTTCTTGCTATTGTTTTTCATAATTTGCTAAAGTTATGTGCAGTTTATATTGACTGACATTTTAAAACCCCCTTTGAGATAAATGTATTTTTATGAATAAAAAAAGTGATTTCCAACTCTTTACACTTTAGACCTGTTCCTTTAGTCAGCTGTAGTGTTACACTCCTGTAACCCCAGAACTCACAGACACAGATGGAGGCAGTAAGTCTCAGAATTTAACAGAAATGAACTGTGGCTTGTAGGAAGACTGACATTTTAGGATTAAAGGCCTTTTTTGAAGCAAAAATCAACCCAGACTTGCCTTACAAGAAACACACTGCTTTGGAGCAAGCAGCACATTCTGTTTTCCAGTGTTTCCATCATTGCAGGAATAGTGAGCTTGCTCAGATCAAAGAACCGTGCTTCCAACACAGACTGGCCCATATCAAGTTCAACGTTGCTTTGGAACATGATAAGAACAACAGATCCTCTTAGATCCAATGGGCTACACTTGCTGGGGAAAAGCCACGCATGCTCATTGCACAGGAAATACCAATGACAGCCTAAGAGTGACTGGGTCTACAAGAAATGAACTGTTGCTTGTAGGAAGACTGACAGCATGGTAATAAACTCTGTTTAGAAAGGGAAATTAAACCCAGAGTTTCCTTATGATATTCACACTCTGCTTTGGAACAAGAAGCACGTACTGCTTTCCAGTGTTTCCAATACAACAGGAATAGTGAGTTTGCTCAGAACAAAAGAACTGAGCTTTCAACACACAAGGGACGTATCTAGTTCAACTCTAGTTATGAAACTGAAAGAAGAGCAGCTAGTCTTACAAAATGAATGCGCTTCTCTTGCAGGGAAGAGACAAGAGGGCTGTTTGCTCTGTGTTTCTCAATGAGTGACTGGGTTTACCCGAACAGAGCAGTTGCTTGTAGGAAGAGTGAAAGCATGGCATTAACGTCCATGTATGAAGGGAATTTCACACCAGAGTTCCCATACATGAAAACACAATCTTCTTCAGAATAAGAAGCATGCTCCAGCTTTCAGTGTTTCCAATAGAGTAGAAACAGTGAGCTTGCTAAGTACAAAAGAACTAGAACTGTGCTTCCTACAAATCCGGTCCACATCTAGATTAACTCTGCTTAGGAAACTGATATGAACAGTAGCTCCTCTTCCATCCAATGGTTCCAATTGTTGGGAAGAATCATGTGATCTCTGAGCAATGTGCATCTCCATGTGAGCCCAAGAGTGACTGGGTTTACCAGAAATGAATGGTTGCTTGTAGGAAGACTGACAGCACGGGATTTACCTCTGTTTTGAAGGGAAATTCAAACCTCAGTTCCAATACTTGAATCAAATTCTGCTTTGGAGGAAGAAGCAAGCTCATGCTTTCCAGACATTCTAATAGAGCAGGAACCGTTAGCTTGCTCAGAACAAAAGAACTGTGCTTACTACACATGGACCATATGTAGATTAACACTGCTTGGGAAACTGATATGAACAGAATATAAGATCATCTTACATCAAATGGGTTGAACTTGCTCAGAACAGATACGAGGGCTCGTTGCACTGTGTATCTCAATGGGAGATCAAGAGTGACTGGGTTTGACAGAAATGAACTGTTGCCTGTAGGAAGACAGTCAACATGGGGAATAAACTCTGTTTTCAAAGGGAAATTGAACCCACATTTCCCTTACAAGAAGTACATTCCTGCTTTCCAGATTTTCCAATACAGCAGGAACTGTACGCTTGCTCAGAACAAAAGAACTTTGCATCCTACACACATGGACCATATCTAGATTAACACTGATAAGGAAACTGATATGAACAGCAGCTCCTCTTACATTAAATGGGCTGTTCTTGCCCAAAATAGACATGAGGCCTCTGTGAACCGTGTCTCTCAATGGGAGCCCAAGAGTGACTGGAAATACCAGAAACGAACTGTTGCAGGTACAAAGAACTACAGCATGGGAATAAACTCTGTTTTCAAAGGGAAATTGAACCCACATTTCCCTTACAAGAAAGACACTCTGCTTTTGGTTCAAGAAGCACGCTCCTGCTTTCCAGAGTTTGAAAATCAGTGGGAACCTGAGCGTGCTCAGATCAAAAGAACTGTGGTTCCTACACATAATGACATATCAAGTTCAACTGTGCTTACAAAATTGATACAAACTGGGTTTGACAGAAATGAACTGTGGCCTGCAGGTAGACAGTCAACATGGGAATAAAATCAGTTTTTGAAGGGAAATTGAACCCACATTTCCCTTATGAGAAAGCCACTCTGCTTTAGGAGGAGGAAGCACGCTTCTGCTTTCCAGAGTTTCCAATAGAGCAGGAACCGTGAGCATGCTCAGAACAAAAGAACTGTGTTTCCTACATATAAGGAACATATCAAGTTCAACTCTGCTTATAAAACAGAGGCGAACAGCACCTCTTCTTCCTTCCAATGCGCTGCAATTGTTGCTAAGAAAAGAGTGAGCTCTGTGTACTATGTATCTCCATATGAACCCAAGAGTGACTGGGTTTACCAGAAATGAACGGTTGCTTGTAGGAAGACTGACAGCACGGGATTTACCTCTGGTGTATCTTCATTTGAGCACAGGAGTGACTGGGTTTACCAGAAATGAACTGTTGCTTGTAGGAAGACACAGAGCCTGGGATTTAACTCCCTTTCTGAAGGGAAATTCACACTACAGTTCTCATACATGAAACTCACTCTGCTTTAGATCAAGAAGCACGCTCCTGCTTTCCAGCGCTTCCAATACACAGGAAACGTGAGCATGCTCAAAACAAAAGAATAGTGTTTCCCACACATACAAACCATATCTAGTTCAACTCTGCTTATGAAACTGATACAAACCACAGCTCCTCTTACATCCAATGATCTTGAGTTGCTAGTGAGATGCGTGTGAGCTTCATACACTGAGTATCTTCATTTGAGCCCAAGAATGACTGGGCTTACCAGAAATGAACTGTTGCTTGTAGGAAGACAGAGAGCCCAGGTTTTAACTTCGTTTCTGAAGGGAAATTCAGAGCACAGTTCTCATACATGAAACTCACTCTGCTTTAGAGCAAGAAGCACGCTCCTGCTTTCCAGCGTTTCCAATACAGCAGGAAACGTGAGCATGCTCAAAACAGAAGAACTGTGTTTCCTACACATATGGACCATATCTAGTTCAACTCTGCTTATGAAACTGATACAAACCACAGCTCCTCTAACATCTATTACTCAGCAGTTACTGGTGAGAAACTTGTGAGCTTCATGCACTGTGTATCTGCATTTGAGCACACGAGTGACTGGGTTTACCAGAAATGAACTGTTGCTTGTAGGAAGACACAGAGCCTGGGATTTAACTCCATTTCTGAAGGGAAATTCAGACCAGAGTTCTCATACATGAAACTCACTCTGCTTTAGAGCAAGAAGCATGCTCCTGGTTTCCAGAGTTTCCAATACAGCAGGAAATGTGAGCAAGCTCAAAACAGAAGAACTGTGTTTCCCACACATATAAACCATATCTAGTTCAACTCTGCTTATGAAACTGATACAAACCACAGCTCCTCTTACATCGAAGGCTCTTGAGTTGCTAGTGAGAAACGTGTGAGCTTCACACACTGAGTATATTCAATTGAGCCCAAGAGTGACTGGGCTTACCAGAAATGAACTGTTGCTTGTAGGAAGACACAGAGGCTGGGATTAAACTCCCTTTCTGAAGGGAAATTCACACTACAGTTCTCATACATGAAACTCATTCTGCTTTAGAGCAAGAAGCATGCTCTGCATTTCAGCGTTTGAGGAAATCAGGAGACATACTTCTTGCCTCCTCTAATTAGCAGAGTGAGTTTCATGGTTGTATGTAGAACTCCAATGTAATTCCCGTCATAACATGGAGTTACAATTCCCAAGCTCCTGTGTCTTCCATAACCCAAGCAATAACGTTCATTTTTGGTAAACCCATCATTAAGTGCTCAATGAAGTATAACACAGTGCAGAAGCCAAAGGGCTCACAATATTTTCTCACCCAGCACACTTGCATGGGATTCTTCTTAGGGCGAGCTCTGGTTTGTTGTCATGATCATTATGAAGAGATTTGAACTAGAAAGGATCCTTATGTGTGGAAAACACAGTTCTTCTGTTTGACCATGCCATGTTTCCTGCTGTATTTGGAAGCACCTGGAAAGCCAGGGCTTTGCTTCTTGATCTAAATGCAGAGTGAGAGTTCACCATATGAAAACTTGTAGCGTGGAAATTTCCCTTCAGGATAATGGGAGTTTTTAACTCCTGGGCTCCGTCTTATTCACAAGTTCAAACAGTTCATTTACTTCGTAATCCCTAGTCACTCGGTGTGTTCAATATGAAACAGTACACCTACACGACAGACTTCAAAGTTGCTCAAACTGCAGAAGTAATGGATGTATTAAGGAGCTGTGGTTTGTATCAGTTTCTTAAGCAGAGTTGAACTAGACATGGTTCATAGGAGTAGGAAACATATTTCTTTTGTTTTAGCTTGCTCTTGTTTCTTGGTCTATTGGAAACACTGGAAAAGACAGGAGCGTTGCTTCATTCTCTGCCTCTACAAGCAGTGATCAGTTACATTGTATGAGAACCGTTGCTCTGAAATACCTGCAGAAAAACAAAGTTAAATCCTGGCTCTGTTTATTTCCTTACAGCCATCAGTTCATTGTTTCTTCTGCATACCCAGTCACCTCTTGAGCCTCCAAATGAGAGACCCTGTGAGAGTAACTCACACTTTCTCAACGTAGCAACTCAAGAGAATGAATATGGAAGAGGGAGCACTTCCAGTTTGTTATCCACTTTCCTAAAGCAGTACTTTGACCTAGATCATGGATTGATTGTGTAGGAAACCCAAATCAGTTCTTCATGTTTGAGCTCCTCACATTCCAACTTTATTGAGAAACACTGAGGATCTGCTTGCTCTTTGCTCCTATAGCAGAGTGGTGGTTTCATGTATGAGAAACTTTGCTTTGAATTCCGGTCAGAAACGAAAGTTAAAACCTGGGGCTCCCCTCTTTCTTCCTATAATGCCAAACCATTAATATCTTTGTTGTTTGTAGCTAAGCCCCAGTCCTTTCTTGGCTCAAATGAAGACAATTAACTCCAGTTGTACGAGCTGACAACGTGTTGGGTGTGGGTGGTGGTTTCTCACTAGCAATCAAGAGCATTGTGACTGCAAGAGGACTCTACGTTCTGTATCAGTTTTCTATAAAGCAGAGATTGAAACTAGAAATTTATCGTCCATAGTGTTAGAAAACACAGGTTCTTATTTTGTTTTAAGCCATGCTCACCTTTCCAGTCGTCTTATTGAAAAACACAGGAAGCAGGCATGCTTGTCTTCTGCTCATAACTTAGAGTTGAGTTTCATGTAATCGAGAACTGTCAGTCATAAATCTTTTTTCCCCTTCATGCAATGGATGTTTTAAATCCCGGGGCTCTATTATGTCTTCCGGAAACAAAGGCAAACACGTTTCAATTCCTGTAAAACCATCACTCCCTATGCTACAAATCAATTATACCACAAGTGCACGACAGCCTCACAATAACTCCACTCAGCAACTGCAGAGCTAACATGGATTGTGGATGAGGAGCTTTTTTGTTCGTATTCCAGTTTCATATACAGAGTTTGAACTAGATATGTTTGTTATGCTGTAGGAGGAAACACGAGTTCCTATTGTTGTGGAGCATGACTCAAAAACTGTTTCTCAGCTGTTTATGGATAAGCATGGAAAAGCAGGAGCTTACTTCTTCCTAAAGCAGAGTGAGTTCTCAATGTTAATGAAACTCAGCGTGCAGAATTTCCCCATTCAAACATGAATTAAATCCCAGCTCTGTTTCGTTCGCCTACAAGCCTTAAAGTTCAATTGTGTAAACCTTAGTCACCTCCATGGTCTCAACTGAAGTATACATCAGGTCATCGAGCTCACCAAGATTCTCACCAGCAACTGCAGAGTTGTATGGAGATTATTAAGACGGACAGCTCTGGTTGTTGCAGTATTCATAGCATAGTTTTAATATGGATATGAATCCGTATTCTGTAGAAAAAACGAGTTACTTCTTTTTGAACCAATGTCTCATGTTTCCTGCTGTTCATTGAGAAACACTGGAAAGCCCAGATGCATTGTTCTTTGATTCTAAAGCCAGCATTGAAATTTCACGTCTATGAGAACTTGTAGCTCTGAATCCCTTCAGAAATGGAGTAAATCCTGGGCTCTCTTTCCTTATTACAATCCAACAGTTTCCATTCTGGTAAATTCCCATCATCGTTGCTCAAAATGAAGATACACACTACAACCGAAAAGCCTCACATGAGATATCATCACAGGAACTGCAGAAGAGTACCTGGTTTAGTGAGCTGGGATTCGATTCAGTTTTCATGTATACAGAGTCGTTGAACTATGACTATTGTTGGTATGTGTGGAAACACCAGTTCTTTGTTTGAGCACAATCTCACGTGATCCACTTGCTATTGGAAACGTTTAGGAAACAGGACCCGCGTTGCTTTCTTGCCTCTCAAAAGAGAGTGGTTCATTATGAGACACCTCGTAGTGTGAATGTTCACCTCAGATGGATGAGCTTAATTTCGGCCAGACTCTGTGTTCTTCCATACCAAAGACAACACGCTTCATTACTGGGGTAAACCCTGTCACTTCTCAATGGTTTGCTCCAACATCGCAATAGAATACACATGTGCACAAAGCTCAACAAATTCTCACCCCAGCAACTCCAAGGTAATAGAATGGTTAAGAGCTGTCGGTTTGTATCATTTTCCATAAGCAGATGTTGATACTAAGATATGGTCCATATGTGTTGGTAACACCAGTTTGCTGGTTTTTTAGAATTGCTCATGTTTCCAGCTAGTTACTTAAGACGGCAAAGGAAAGAAAGCTAGAAGGTACTTTCTTGCTCTAAAGCAGGAGTGAGTTCATTTATCGAGAAACTTCTCTCCTGATTTCCCTTGAGCCAACGACAAAGTTGAAATTCCTGGGCACTGTTTCTTTTCTACAAGAGCAGTTCATTGCTGAATAAACCCATCATCTCTTCGAAGTCTCAAAATAATATTATTCCTCGTCTTACGAAAGCTCACACGTTCTCATAAGACAACTCAAAGAGCACTTGGAATGTAAGAGGAGCTGTTCGTTTGTGTTCACGGTTTTCATTAACACAGAGTTAACGAATATATCTTTCTGCATGTGTGGGAAAAAAAACAGTTCTTCCTCTTTTTGAGCCATGCTCAACAGTTCCTCCGAGTATGG
>NW_023412667.1:0-12700 GCF_903995425.1 Onychomys torridus
CCTCCTCCAGACAGGGTGTGTGCTTTCCAGATCAGCTCAGCCCTTTGTCTCGTGCCTCTGGAAGGTGCATTCCAGGTGTGAACAGGTAGCACAGGCCTGGGAGGCAGCTGTGCAGCACAGCTGTGTGACCCAACTGAACCCACGGATGAGGACTGTACTGCTTGGCACATGCAGCCGTAGGAGGGATGATGGGAGCAGGTGGCACGTGAAATCTACTTCCTGTGTAGTTCTGACTGACCTAGATTAAGCCGTGATGGAGGACTGCTGTGTTCTCTCTTGAACAATGCAGTTTCTTTCTCTTTTGGTGATTTGTGAAGGAAGACTCAGATGAGTTGTTTCCTGTTCATCGTGCCTGGCTCATAGCAGGCATTCAACAACTGCTCCTCTTTGCCTTCCCACTCCATTTCATTCTAGAGGCAGTGGGGGAGGGGGGACCTAGGGTTTCCATGGCAACCTGTTGTTGACTGACCTCCTTTTAGACCTGTTGTTAGATGTTAGGGCCTGAGCAGCAGTCCAGAAGGCCAGGCCTCACCCAATGGAGGACTTTGCAGGATAGAAAAATTCAGTGGTTATCAGTGAGCAATGAGTGAGGGACCATCTGGCTATCTGAGGGCATCCAGATGCCTGTGCTTGGGTAGAATGGATGCTAGCCATCAAAGGGCCTTGTCCAACAACAGACTGTTTTTTGTTTGGATTCTCTACCTGAGGTGTGCAATATTGAGCAGGTCATGACTGCCTTGACCTTTATTGTGTTTTATTCGTGTGTTGTGTGAGTGTGTAAACATGTGTGATACATGCCTGTGGATATGCTGTTCCCATGTGGGACCGTGTGTATGTGTACATGCTTGTATGTAGAGGCTTAAGATTGACATCAGAGTTGTCCTTAGTCACTTTCCACCTTATTCATTAAGGCAGAGACTGTGAATTGAACCCAGGACTTACTGTTGTGACTAGCTAGCCAGCTGGGTCCTGGGGTCTCCTGTGTCTGCCTTCTGAGGGCTGTAATCACAGGCAGGCTGCCACTCAGTGTCAATGTGAGTTTGGGTGACCCAAACTCCAGGCCTCATGCTTGCTACTCATTCAGCTTTATCCTTTGAGATATCTCTCTGCCCTGGTTGTGAACTTTAACTCCCCCTCTACAGTGTGTGGTTCAGGTCATAGAGTTTATCCTAACAATTAGATAAGGAAGGACACCTAAAGTGCTTTGGAAGAGCTGGGCAGTGGTGGTGCACACCTGTAATCCCAGCACTGGGGAAGCAGAGGCAGGTGGATCTCTGTGAGTTCAAGGCCAGCCTGGTCTACAGAGCTAGTCCAGGACAGGCTCCAAAGCTACAGAGAAACCCTGTCTCAAAAAACAAATAAACTAACAAACCAAAAAAAGTGCTTTGGAAGGTGCATGTATGTGTGTATACATCTTAAATATTTAGTAGGTATTTCCCAAGTAGCTGGTGTTTGTCAAGGCCTCTCTAGTTTTATAATATTCCATTTTAGAACAAATTATCAGATGTATTTAATTATTTTAAGTGGAAATTTAATATCCACTGTATAGATGTTGTATAATTGATCTAACCATCTCCAAATTAATGATAAGTTTTGCAAATAATGATGTGTTAAGATTATTTTTGGTACCTTTGTCCTTGATGTATGTGAATATTTTCTGGGGGAGAATGGGAAGAGATTTTGCCCAGTCTTTACAGTCAATAGCAATTTGCCTTCTAATACAAGATGTATAAAAAAGACATGTTGGACACAGCTTTGCTCATTACTTTATCCATCTCCTAGATGAAAACCACAATTGAATGGCTGAATTACTTTAGTTCTTTGGTCTTTTTAAGACCTTCTTTCCATGGCTTTGGGCATTTTTACTTCATCTATGATTAGCTTTTTATCTCCTCCTTGTCTGTTCTTAGGCACATCACTTAGTTATTTGAAGGGATATGTGTACACACACGTGTGCACACATACATACATACATGTATAGAAAACATTTATGTACTTTTTCATTTCATTATCCACATAGGTTGGAGCACAGCTGCTCCTCACAGAGGAAGCAAAAGGTTCATGGGATTTCGTCATAGCCACGTGCGCCAGTTTGTGATGGGACTTCAGCTGGGACCCAGCTCTTGGTGGTCCGGTCTGATTTTGTTGGCATGGAGAGGGTTATTTGGGAGGCCCAGCAGGCCAGGAAGGGTGGGTTAACTCTGTGGGGAATCTGGATGGCTGGAAGTAGCATTTATATGCCATAGGCTTACCCAAGGGAGACGGTGCTTAGCATGGGAACACAGAGCTCTGCTCCTCCACGGTCAATAACTTTCCACTCAGCCTGCAGGAGTTACCCAGTCCTGGGAAAAAGCAAAGGTGACTGAGGGACTGAGGCTTGTGACTGGGTCTTTGTTCCTCACAGGGTGGATACAAAGAGAATAAGAGTGACAGTCCCTGCAGGGTGCCACCTTCCTGCCTTCCAAGGGTACAAGTGTGCTTTGCAGAGACCAGAGAGTGTTACTGTTCTTCGGACTCACAAGAGAGGCCGAACAAAGATCTTGCTGTATTTCATTTGAATAATTATATTTTTCTGATTGAATCATTACTACTTCCTCTTTCTAGATAAATGAATACACTAGCAGTAAGGATTTCTTCCCTTCTTATCCAAATAGTCTGATTTTAAGCTTTAGTCTTGTCCAGTTGAAGTCCCATCACAAACTAGCCACATGGCTGTGACTAATGCCATGTCCCTTTGGCTTCCTCTGCGAGTAGTGGCTAATATCCAACCCATTGGCTCAATGAAAAAATAAGATAATGAAAAAGTACATAAGTATTGCATATGCCTCTCTCTCTCTCTCTCTTTGTGTGTGTGTGTGTGTGTGTGTGTGTGTGTGTGTGTGTGTTTGAGCTCACAGGCATGCTTATTCCTTCAAATAACTAAGGAAGTGATGTGTCTACCAGCAGAGAATGGAGAGATAAAAAGCTGATCACAGAGGAAGTAAAAATACCCAAAGCCACTGAAAGAAGGTCTTAAATAGACCAAAGAAACTGAAGTAATTCAGCCATTCATCTAGGAGATGGGTAAAGCTTGAGTAATGAATAAAGCTGAATCCACATTCTGTCTTAGGATGTATAATAAAAATTCTAGAATTAAAATAAAATTGTTTAAAGCTAGACTAACTTTTAAGGTCTTGTATTAGTTTTTTTCCATGCTGCAGGTACCTAAAATCTGGCAAGAAGCACCTTGAGGGAGGAAGGGCTGGATTTGGGCTTATGGTGTGAAGGTCTTTGTCCATCATGGCCAGGCAGGTGTGGGTGGTAGGAGTGGGATGTGGCTGGTCACACTGTTCCCACTCAGGAAGCAGAGGGATGAATACTGATGCTCAATTTAGCTTTCTTTTCCTTCTTCAATGTGGGTCCCCAGCCCATGGGATGGTGGTACCCATATTCCATAGAGTCCCTGCTAAATTAAACCTTTCTGGAAACATCCTCACAGACATACCTAGAAGTGTGTTTCCATGGTGATAATACATTCAATTAAGTTGACAATGAAGATTAACCATCACAGGATCCGTCTGTTCCCACTTGCATATTTAATATGTATAGACTGTCAGAGCCGGGGAAGTGGGGTGACTGTACAGTATTTTACAGGTATTGCAGTTCTAAGACTCGATTTTGGGATTTCCAACTCCAGTAAGAATTCTGGTGGTGTCTGTAAGCCATAAAAATGCTTACTTTTTTGGGGGGGTACTTTTTCCATTTGTTTTCCAAATTGTATACAATATTAGTTCAACTACACAAAGCAATTTTATTCCCTGGTCACTGCTAAAGAGGACGAGGAGAGGGGCTGAGAAGGGGAGACAGGACCGTTGACATTTGGGTTATTTAAATTTAAAAATAACTATTTTTCAGTCCTATAGAGACTGAATGTCCTCTAGAGTCTTCCTGGCATTTGTCTGTTCCTTAGAGCTTATTACATTAAAGATAAAGGTTTATTCATTCATTTATTTGTTTCATTGAACCATTGCTTTGTGCTAAGTGCTTAGGAAGTATTTTTATGTTTGAATTTTTACTTCCATTTGTGCATTTTCAAATCCCACCTTTTCTAACTTTAAATTATGCTATCATGTGTGATGAATTAGTGAAATGATAATTGTTACCTATTTGTATGTTTTTGTAACACAACACATACATGCAAAGACTCTAATTCAGCACTGTTTAATCACTTCAAGGTTACATAGTTTATCACAGATCACTGTGTGTGGTCAACATGTTGCTAGAGTTTGCATGGCTATGGTCACGGGATTCTTTCAGGTCATCCTAACAGACGAGTCTGAAACAGCAGGGGTGAAGCTGGAAGGATCATTGGGTTATTGGCTTGCCCTGTCCAATCCTGGTCTCAGAGAAAGGGCTAGGCCTGTTTTCAAGTCAGCTCACTGTGTATCAGGAGCTCCACTAATGGGGAATGCTTGAGAATAGTGGGTTATATTACCAAGGAGATTGCTAAGAGAATTACTGTTCCTGCAAATTTCCCCACTGAATAAGGTCTTTTTCTTGTTACAAAGAGTGATTCAAAGCCCTTTAGTCCTGGCCTGGCTGGGAGTTGATGTGTGGATGGAAGGGGTGGGGCCTGCCTTCTACCTTAGAGTCTTTGTATGAGGCCTGAAGGGAAGACTTTCAAGAAAGGCTTTTGCTGGCTGGGTTGCTTTGGGGTGGGGTGACAATCGGGGAAGCCTTGGGGGTAGACATTGGCTGCAAGTACCCCATTATTTGGTATGAGTCCTCATCTAAAGGGAGGTAATTGACCTAGAGTTCAAAGTACGAGGAACATTTTTCCTTCTGTTTCAATCTTGGTTGTTGTTGTTGGGGTCTTGCTGTGTAGCCCAGGGTGGCCTTTAACTCACAGATCTCATGGCTTATCCTCTGGGAGTGCTGAGACTGTGGGGCATGAACACCATGCCTGACTAAGTTTCAGTCTTCTACTAAGAATGTGATGCTTTTCCTGTTCCACTCAGCTCTGTGGTATTCTCTTAGAGGCACGCTTCTAACTGTTCATCTTTTTTATGGTTCCCTGTTGGTGGGCAATGGTTGTCTAAGGGTGATTTTTTTTAAAGCAAACTATACTTTTGTGACAATATTATATATAGAAAAGCTAAGGAATTTTTATGTACTTCTCAACCAGTTTCTAAAATGATAGTATTTTAATATTTTTTGTCACTTTATCTGTTTTCTTCTGAACCATGGAGATAAATGCTGATAAAATATCTCTTAGTTCCTAAATAACACACTGTGTATGTCCTAAAAAATATTTCTTTTACACACATACTTTATAATTTGCAAAATTGGGGAAATAAACATTGATAACATAGTGTTATCTGCCCACAGACTTCATTCAGATTCCCCCCAAATAAACAATAATGCCAGTTTTAGTGAAAGAAAAACACAGATCGGGTTGCTTGTTGGATTGTCATGTCCTTTGTTCCTCTTTAATCTGGAACTATCTATCCTCTTATCTATAGAAGTGACATTTTTGAAAAATTGTAGACTAATATTGTTGTACCATGATTATAATTTTATATTTGTATCATATCTTATTATAGCTAGATCTAGGTTAGGCATTTTTGGTGGAACTAAAATTGCTGCTACTTTTAAGTTGTTAATTTTTAATTAAAATTGATTGATTAAAGTTGAAAGCTAGATTTATTTTTATCATATGCCCTTATTTTACCTTAAATGTCTTATCCTAAATATAAATCTAGCAAGTAATGTATAAAATGAGGACAAATAATTTTTAGATATTTACCCTAAATAATGGTTAATAAATTAAAGTTAGACTAAATCACCATGGATCTGTTTGCTTTGTAGCTTACTCATATTTTTTCCTTAAAGCATTTAAAGTATATTTGTAAATAAAAATACAATTTGCTTTCAAATGAAATAAACCTGAAGATCTTAGCACTTTCTTAAGGAGTTTAGTAACTCTTCCAAACTAAAAGTTAAGCTTATGTACTTCAAATTCTTCTAGACATTCTAAAAACAATAAAATTTATATTTTTGCCTTTTATTCAATCATAGTCTAAAGTCAATTGTGCTCCTATATATTCTTAAAGATGTAAGATTGTGTGTGTGTGTGTGTGTGTGTGTGTGTGTGTGTGTGTGTGTGTGATATGTGTGGTTCATTCATGAGCACATGTATACAGAGGTCACAGCAGGATGGTTGGATGTCCTCTCAGCCTTATTCCTTGGGACAGAGTCTGTTGGAGTCCAGCTCTGACCTATCGAATGGTTCTTGCAGGAGGAGAGAGGAATGAGGAAGTATTAGATAAAAGGATAGAAGGAGGGAGACACAGGATGCCTTCCGGAGGGCCACCTCAAGGTTTATTCTAATGGGCTTTTTATGCACTGCCAAGGGGAGAGGCAAAAGACCCCCCCTTTAAACTTTCTTTATTAAGAAAATTTTAAATTCATTTTACATACCAACCACATATTTTCCTCTCTTCCTTCCTCCCAACCCCCAGACTCCCCCCTTCAACCTGCTCCCTATTCCCTCCTCTGGAAAGGTAAGGCCTCCCATGGGGAGTCAGCAAAGCCTGGTACATTCAGCTGAGGCAGGTCCAAGACCCTCCCCCTGCATCAAGCCTGTGCAAGGTGTCCCACCATAGGTAATGGGCTCCAAAAGCCAGCTCATGTAACAGGGATTGATCCTGATCCAACTGGCAGGGGCCCCTTAAGCAGATCAAGCTACACAACTGTCTCGCTTGTGCAGAGGGCCAAGACCAGTCCCATGGAGGCTCCACAGCTGTTGGTCTAAAGTTCATGAGTTCCCACTAGCTTTGTTTGGTTGTCTCTTTAGGCTTCCCTATCATGTCTTGATGCCCCTTGCTCATAGAATCCCTCTTCTCTCTATTTGAGCTCAGCCTGGTGCTTGGCTGTGGATCTCTGCATCTGCTTCCATCAGTTACTGGATGAAGGCTCTATGATAACAGTTAGGGTACTGACCAATCTGATTACTTGGGTAAGCCAGCTCAGACACCTCTCCACTATTGCTGGTAGTCTCAGCTGAGGTCATTCTTGTAGATTCCTGGGAACTTCCCTAGCACCAGGTTTCTCCTTATCAACCATGATGCTGCCATCTATCATGGTATCTCTTTCCTTGCTCTCTCACTCTGTCTCTGTTCCAGCTCAACCATCCTGTTCCCCTGTGTTCTCATCCTTCACCCCCTACCCTCTATTGCCCCACCCCACCCCCAGTTTACTCATGGAGATCTCATCTATTTCCCCTTCCCAGATGATCCATGTGTCCCTCTTAGGGTCTTCCTTGTTAGCTAGCTTCCATGGAGCTGTGAATTGTAGTCTGGCTATCCTTTGCTTTACATCTAGGATCCACTTATGAGTGAGTACATACCATGCTTGGTTTTCTGAGTCTGGGTTACCTTACTTAGGATGGTATTTCCATTTGCCTGTAAATTTCACGCTGTCATTTTTTTTTAAAACCTGCTGAATAGTACTCCATTGTGTGTATGTACCACATTTTCTTTATCCATTCTTCAGTTGAGGGGCATCTAGGTTGTTTCCAGGTTCTGGCTATTACGAATAATGCTGTTATGAACATAGTTGAGCAAGTATCCTTGTGGTATGGTTAAGCATTCCTTGGGTATATGCCCAAGTGTGGTATCAGTGGAAGACTTCCCCCTTTCAAGATCAAAGCACAACGTACAGACAAGTGTAGACCTTCAAAACACCTGGTAACCACTCCTGTGGTCAAATCATCCCATTATGCAGCCCTGCTGGGTAAAGCAAGCTCAGATTCTCTGACCTTGAGTAAGGTCTTACTAGGGAGCCTGTCCTCTGCCCAAGGGTCTCTCACTGAACCAGAAGCTTATTTAAGCTAGGCTGGCTGCCGGAGAAACCCTAGTGTCTGCTTGACTCTTCTCCCTAATTGCTGAGGTTCCAAGTCTTTTTATGTGATTGCTGGGGATTCAAACTCAGGTCCTCCTGTTTGTAAAGGCAGGTGCTCTTAGGCATTGCACCATTTCCCCAGGCCCCTTTCCACACACATTACACCTAAATTATAAAGATGTTGCTGAACTTCATCCTGAGCTGTTAATACTATGGATTTTCTTTACTTTAGCATCTCTGTATTTTAATTCCATCCTAGTACTGTTAAGATACAAGTTCACTATGGGAATCAAATCTGCCCTAGAAAGGGAGGTTGAGGTTATGCTGCTGAGACTCAGCTGATGGGAATGATAATCTGTCTCACTGTAGGCTTGTTTCTCAGGTGGGGATTTGGGGTTGAGGAAGGGTATGTCCACAACTGCTGTTGAACTATAGATAAATCCGTTTTCTGATTACTGTGGCAATGTGAAGCTAAGCCTTGCATAATTGCCATGACAACAGGTAGCAATCCCCACCCTTCAATTGTGTGGATTCTCAACCTTGACCTCTCTGGGTGGAGGGGTTTATGTCATCCTTTCGTCTGATTTGGGTAGATAGCCATCTGTACCCTTTACTCAGGATGCAAATGATCTCTTCCATAGCTTGATTACACCTCTGGATTTCTTCAGTTACGGCAGCATCATGTGGCCAGTTACTCTATCTCACTGGAGTTTCACAGTTCCCTTCAAAACCTTTAGCCACAGCTCGACAGCCCACGCTGATGAAATGTCTCTCTGATTTCCTCATGTTAATTTGAATTCTAGCTCCTAGAACTTGACTTTGGATTCCCAGAAAGAGCTCTCCTGGTACTATGGAGCTTGAATTATGAAAATTCCCACAGCTGCCTCTGCCCTGAACATCTGAGAACTCTATGGACATACTGTAACTAGAGATGACTGTGTTCTCTTTTCAATCCTGTTGTTGAATTGCTTTCAAGCAGATTTGAAGGCCAACCCACAACTGAACAGATAGAACAAAGTAGGAAGAGGTCACATGTAGGCACATTTTTGAAGTCATGGGTAGTGACTGCTCTTTATTGGGATGTGCCCTTTATGTTTGGCAATGTGCATTTTGCTTTGCTTCCACAGAGCGTCTGGCATAGCAGCAGTCACTATGCTTTTGCTGGCCTTTGTTCTTTTCCTGCTTCTTTTTCTTCAGTTTAGTGTGCTTATTGCAAGCACATGTTTGGAGTCAGTGGACCTAGGTTTGAATTGTAGTTCTGCAGTGTATTAGCTTTGTGACCCTGGGTGAGTTACTGAATCTCTCAGAGCTTTTGCAGGTTGCCAATGAGGATCAGACAAGCAGTTCTGAACACAGTGCAGCCCCTGGAGCACATGAAGGCCCAAAGAATTGTAACAGTTTTTCCTTAATTGGTTGCCTTCACTGGGTTTCCTTGTCATTCATTATTTCTAGTCTGCCCCACCTTGGCCTCTGACATCTTACTGAATCATGACCACGCTTGGCTCTTTTGAAACTGGTGCATTGCTTATAAGCACTATGCATTCCTTTCATGTCGATTTCATGGTAAACCCATAGTTGCTCCATTTATTTAAAGTAAAAATTTGTGCCTCTCTCTGTGTGTCTCAGTGTCTCTGTCTCTGTCTGTCTCTCTGTCTCTCTTTGTGTGTGTGTGTGTGTGTGTGTGTGTGTGTGTGTGTGTGTGTGTGCATACGCACATGTGTATTGCAGTATGTGGTTGTGGAGGCCAAAGGCTGAAGTCTGTTTCTTCCTCCCACCTTTACCTGGGTCCCAGGGATCAAACTCAAGTCACCAGGCTTGTGCCTCAGGTGTCTTTACCTGCTGAGCCCCCTCACTGGCTGAACTTTATTTATCTTAAACGATTTCTTCTCTTTGTCTCCTGTGAGGTACCCATTGGGGCTGCTGTACATTGAATTCCGTAGAACCCAAGGCCATCTCTCTTAATTACACATGTTGGGCCTCTTTTTAAACCAAATTTGAGCGCATGTGCACTCAGTGTACATGCCGTAGCTCGAGTGTGAAGGTCATAGGACAGCTATGGGAGCCAGTTCTCTCCTTCTACCGTGGGATCTGGTGACTCAACTCAGGGAGTCAGGCTTGCATGGCAAGCGGCTCTATCTGCTGGACTTGTCATGTCTGGCTGCTCCAAACTTTTTGGTCTTAGAAATTTCTGGCAGAAATGGGCCTATTTTGCAGATGTTTGGTGCAAAATCAGGACAATGCTGTCACTTGCCCTAGGAATGTACGACTACCTCAGTTTCTCCTGTGAGAAGGAGCCATTTTCATGATTCTTCCTATCTCACCTCTGTGGTCATCATCCTCATCCTGCTCTAGAGGGGGAACCTCAGAGAGAGGAGTGACCACTGGTGGGTAGAAAGCATGATTCCTTTCCATTCCCACATGCTTTGCTGCTCCTCTCCACTCCAATTAAGCTTTTAATTTAAGATGATGTCAACCCATAAAACTATGGCCAAAGATGCCTGTGGATGAGGTAACTATGACCTTGAATGGATTTAAAAGGCTGATACAGTGCCACAATGCTCTTAGATGTTGAACAGCAGATAGCTGGATGAATTCTACTGTTGTCTGCTTGTTCAGGACAAAAACCATCATGGCCACCAGCAACATCTTTCTCTGCTCTCCAAATTGCAAATGATCATCACAGCTATATGAATAATGAACTATAGGACTAAGAATAATTTATGTAACTTAAAATGTCATTTCTTGGAATTCTTACAATTTTTTGAATTGTAAGTACTATAGTATCTCTACTTTTACACACCGTCGAGGTCCAATACATTGCCAAACAGCTACGAGTAGGCTAGCAAGTGCTTAGACTCATTACACAACCAAAAAAATGTGCTCTAATCACTCTGCGGTGCCAGGCTGTGTGGGAATTTTTTCTGGTGCTGTTTTCTAGCAGGGCCTTTTTGTGGTAGTCAGGGAAGTTAGGCAGAACCCTGGTTTGATCTACAGGCACTAAGAAACAAAGGAGGAAACCAAGCCCCATTCAACTTCCTTAAAATCGGTCATCCCTTTGGACGGTCCTTATGTTCATCTATCTCTTGGTTTGATTCGTTGGGTACCAACTCCTGTCCCAAAAGGGAGGAAGCAGTTTATCATGTTTCCTATAGCAGCAGTGATTCCCAGATTGCTGTTTCTCAAAACAAACTGTGATGTATGGTCCTAAATAAGAGGATTTAGCGGTTGGGAAGGAGGAAAGACACATGGTTTTGGAAGACAGAGACCCTTCACAATGGTGAGCACTGGGGAGTGTGGCCCAGCCCACTGTGGCAAAGATGCGGAAATGGATAGAGAGAAGGAAATCAGAGGGGAGACAGGTTAAGCTCTTCACTGCTTTTCCACCCAGAGGACGTCAATCCCTGTCCTGGCTTGTAGTGAAGGTGAGAGTCGGAACAAGAAGCTTCCAGGATGTCAGCCACTGGAGTTTGGAATTTTTTTCCAGTTTCTTAAAAACAATTCGTTTTTTTTTTTCTAAATTCTATAATGGAGACTCTGACCCAGCACGTATGCAGTGCTTCCTGGAACTTAGGTTTCATTAGAAAACAATGGTTTCCACAACAAACTTTTGGAAAGTTTGGGTGTAGTATTTCCCATGGGGTCACCCAGCCAAGAATACCATCTGGTGTAGACTCCCCGGCTAGTCAATGACAGTGCTTAAAGAAGGGCTTCCTTAGAAGAATTGTGTCTAATCTGACCAATCAGTGTGCTTTAAGTCTTAGAAGGTCTAGAAAACAGAATAAGCTGCCCTGTTCTTCTGACCTCTTTGCTTGTGTCTGGCCTCCTCTCTTGTCTGGTCTGGCTTGGAGGTTAGCTAGGGAGGTTAGCAGTGATGGAAGGGTAGATGATGGAGGTGAGGAAGAGCAGGTTAGCAGTGATAGAAGGGTAGGTGATGGAGGTGAGGAAGAGCAGGTTAGCAGTGATAGAAGGGTAGATGATGGAGGTGAGGAAGAGCAGGTTAGCAGTGATGGAAGGATAGATGATGGAGGTGAGGAAGAGCAGGTTAGCAGTGATGGAAGGGTAGATGATGGAGGTGAGGAAGAGCAGGTTAGCAGTGATAGAAGGGTAGGTGATGGAGGTGAGGAAGAGCAGGTTAGCAGTGATGGAAGGGTAGATGATGGAGGTGAGGAAGAGCAGGTTAGCAGTGATGGAAGGGTAGATGATGGAGGTGAGGAAGAGCAGGTTAGCAGTGATGGAAGGGTAGATGATGGAGGTGAGGAAGAGCAGGTTAGCAGTGATGGAAGGATAGATGATGGAGGTGAGGAAGAGCAGGTTAGCAGTGATGGAAGGATAGATGATGGAGGTGAGGAAGAGCAGGTTAGCAGTGATGGAAAGGTAGATGATGGAGGTGAGGAAGAGCAGGTTAGCAGTGATGGAAAGGTAGATGATGGAGGTGAGGAAGAGCAGGTTAGCAGTGATGGAAGGATAGATGATGGAGGTGAGGAAGAGCAGGTTAGCAGTGATGGAAGGGTAGATGATGGAGGTGAGAAGAGCAGGTTAGCAGTGATGGAAGGGTAGATGATGGAGGTGAAAGAGCAGGTTAGCAGTGATGGAAGATAGAGGTGAGGAAGAGCAGGTTAGCAGTGATGGAAAGGTAGATGATGGAGGTGAGGAAGAGCAGGTTAGCAGTGATGGAAGGGTAGGTGATGACATGGGCTTTCATGAGCAAGGACCCCTCACTTCATGGTAGACCAGGAAACAAAGACCCTGACCGGAACCAGGGAGAGGGGTAATCCTCAAAGGCACACACAACCTTCAAATTAGCACTAAAGTTGAGGGG
>NW_023412668.1:0-14461 GCF_903995425.1 Onychomys torridus
ACAGAGAGAGAATTTCTCTTAGTCAGGAATCCCTTAATCTGTCATCTACAGAGCTGGCTTGGTATAGTCATAAATTATAGTCATAAATTACTTTATCAACAATGGCAGGTAACTTTGCCTGTGTATGTTATTCCACACTGGCAGTTGACTTTCAGGACTTGATAAATATCTCAAGCCCTTCTGGATTTTAAAGTTTGTTGACTAATTGGTATTATTTGTGGGGGTCCAGCTCCTACCTTTTGAAGGGTTCTTAGAGGAGAGAGGAATTAAGCAAATGTCAGATAGAAAGAGAGATCTAGATCACAAGAAGAAAGACAGAAACACAGGATACCTTTGGGAGGGCCTGGGTCAATACCCATCAGCCTTGTCCTTTCTTGAAAAGGGCTTTTATAACATGCCAAGGGGTGGAGCAAAAGAGCTCCTGTTTGCAAGATCAGAGCACACTGTCAGCCAAGTGTAATCACGCCCCTGCGGAAATCATCCCATTGTGCAGCCCTGCTGGGTGAAGCAGCTCAGAGTCTCTGACCCTGAGTAAGTTCTCACTAAGGAAGCATCTGTGGGCTCCCACAGTTACTCAGATGGGCTGCGGGTTGGTGCTCCCTCTTGCCGCCCACCTTCAGTATACTTCTGTCTGTGTCTGTAGCATTCTAACTGTAATATGACCAGGGAGGAACTTTTTCGGGTTTGTTCAGTCCTATATGCCTCCTGTATCTAGGTTGGCATTTGTTTCCCTAACTAGGAAACTTTCTGTTGTGATTCTCTTGAAAATGGCTTCTGTGCCTTTAGAATGAGATTTCTCCTTCTATACTTATAATCCATAAATTGGATCTTTTCAGAATGTCACGTGTATCTTGGACTTCCCACCAGTACCTTTTATTGTTTGATCTTTATCCATGTGGGATTGTTTCGTTTCCTCTTCTGTCCTCTCCTTAACTCGTTCTGTTGCTGAGACTCCCACAGTTTTAAATTTTGACTTGCCAGGGTTTATTTCCAGCATTTCTGTTTGGCTTTCTTCAGTGTCTCTCTCTTTGTTGACTTTTTCTTTATAACATCCATCACCTATGGATTTTCCAGAGTCCAAGGAAGATGCTATGTCTGGCATAGGATATCTAAGGGAAAAAATCTATGTACACTATGCTCTCATGTCTGTTAACTTTATTCCTCTAAGACAAAATTCTATCAATTCAGCTACAGCTCCATCAGGCATTCAGGCAGGAATAAATCTAGATACATCAAGCTCTTTGTCCACTTTATTTCTCTGGGATGAAATCCTGTCTACATAGCTTCAGTTCTGTCCTGGCAAATCAGTTCCTCCTTATTCCCTCATTTACTGTCCTCTCATAGTCCTGCTAACAACTAAGCTTTTGTGCTTCCAGCCCCATTTTCATCCTCTGTTTATTCATCCTCCATCTCTACTTGCTCTCTACTCCTGGCTCTGTTGAACTCTATAAGAGTTCTTGTTGGTTAAATCAGCACTGCTGGTGGCTGGCCACTTCCCGTGCAGCCATGCCGGCAGAGGACCGTGCTGGAGGAAAGTCACAAGCCATGTTTACTTTTCTAGACCTTTATTGAGAGAGAAAGTGAGAGAGGAGAGAGGGAGAGAGAGATGGGGGAGAGAGAGGGAGAGAGGAAGAGAGACAGAGAGACTGCATCAAGGGAAGAGAGAAGGAGGGAACACAGAGGTTCTTCCTGCTTTTTAGGCTGGCCCTTGTCCCAGGATGATGACATAATTAAACACAAAACCCCGTTACATCTGAGACTTTTACTTGTTTTTTTTTTTTTTAAAGCAGGTAGATGGGAATAGGGACGTTGTTCCTCTCAAAAACTGCTTCCAGCTGATTTTTGGGTGTCAGTTGGCTCTTGGGGGAATGGAGAAGGGGAGTCTTCAGAGGTACAAAGGCGTTGTGGCATGCTGTCTGTCATCCGTTTGTTCTGGAGACATGTATCCCTCTTGGCTGTGGCTGGGAACTTTCTTTTTGACAAGATGCTGGTGACATAGAAAAGCTTAGAGAGAAACAGTCATTATTATTTTATGTTGGTAAATCTAGCTTGTCCAGATGGATTTTGAAACATGACAAGCTTTATCAGAGACAGATTATTTTAAAGCACCTGCTTCCTTTACTAGTTCAGCATCCAGGAGACAGGTGATCAATTGTTAAATGCATCTCACAGTAATAGATGTTTACGTTCAAGTTTTTTGTAGCGCCCAGACACTTTTGGATCTGGGGGTGTAAATACCTTTTAGTTGTTACAGTTTCTTACTTGATGATCTTTGGACTCCAGTTCTGTGGTGACCCTGTACCATTAGCTGAACAGTGAATTAGAACAGGGAACTGGGCAGAGAGAAGCTTGTGGTGCATGAGAAATTGTTTTTTGGAATTAGGGACAAGGCAAAGATCATGGCCCTGTCTGTTTGCACATGAGAAACACAGGCGGTAACTTTGAAGTGAGACAATGTGAGCTCTTATCTTCGTTGGAAATCAAATAATTTAAAGAGAACACAATAACACACATGATCCAGACTTTTGGTGTATTTTACATTTTATATGGATTTTTTGTTTTATATTACTTCATGTCTCTTAAAGGACTTCATTTTATTATTTTTAAACTGATTTTTCTTTCTATGAGTGTCTATAGCCTTTCTCCTTTCTTTTCCACACCATTGTACATTTTTTTTTAAAACACATTGCAACACACTTAGAGGTTTTTTTCTTTTCCCATCTGGATCTGTCTTTGCTGTGTATCTGTAATCTTTGCTTTGTACATGAGAAAAACTTACACACAAGCCATGCAGCTTAGCTCATGTTCTGCTGGAGGGGCTCACTCTGGCAGCTTAAGCCCTCCGGCAGCAGCATCTCTGTATCACGGCCAGCAAGAGAGATATGAGACTAAAGCCCTGTTTGACTCAGTTTTTGTGTGTTTAGAACATTTATTAAAGCTTTCTTTGGTTTTATGTGGCTATATGTTGTCTGACAGTTGGCACCATATGTAGGTGTAGTTTTCTATCAGGACTGCCGGCTCCCAAATAACCACACAGTGACTTATTACTAACTCTAAATGTTTGGGCATAGCCTAGGTTTGTTACTAGGTCTTACTACTTAAATTAACTTATATATCTTATGTACACTCTGCCCACATTAGTACCGTTTTTTTGAGCACAGTATGTTCATCTTGCTTCTCTCTGTATCTCTGATTCCTTCTCTCCACCCTTCTTACAAGGGTTCTCTTAGTCTCATCTTCCTGCCTAACCTTAACCTGCATAGCTATAGGCCAGTCAGCTCTATATTAAACCAACGAGAGTAACAAATATTCACAGTGTACAAAAAGATTGTTCCACAGCAGGACTCTGCTATTCCTATTCACTTAGGGGACTCTGCTGCTCCTGTGTGGCCACATGCATGGGATTTTGCTGTTCCTATGGAGGCCTCAATTGTAGGACTTTGTTATACATATTGAGACGTCACATTTTGGACTCTGCTGCTGCTATGGAGACCTTAATTATGGGCTTCTGCTGTTCCTATGGAAGCCTCATTATGGGCCCCCACTGTACTTATGGAGGCCTCAAATATGGTAATCTGCTGTTGCAATGTGGGCCTCACTGATGGGCCTCTTCTTCCTATGGAGGCCTCAGTTATGGGACTGTGATGTTCCTAAGGAGGCCACATGTATTAGCCTCTGCTGTTCCTATGGAGGCCTCACATAGGGGACTGTGCTGTTTTCAAGGAAGGCCACACTTATGGGTCTCTCATGCTTCTGTGGAGGACCTCATTGATGGACCTGTGCAGCTCCCAAGGATGCCCTCCCTTATGGGCCTTACTGTGTTAATCCCATTCCTATTGGAGGCTTACTAAAGGTGACTCTAAGGTTCCTATGGATATCTCACAAATGGGACACTGCTATTGCTATAAAGGTCTCACATATGGGACTCTGATAACCTACAACAGGTTCACTTAGTGGACTCTCTTACTCCTATGGAGGCCTCACATATTCAACTCTGTTGTTGCTATGGAGGCCTCATGGATGGGACTCTTCTCTTCCTATGTAAGGTTTGCATATGGGTCTCTGTTGTTTCTATGGAGGCCTTATATATGGGCCTTTGCTGTTCCAATGTAGGCCACACAAATGGGACTCTGTTGTTCCTATGAAGGCCTAATATGTGTGACTTTGGTGTTGCTATGGATGACTCACGTATAGGACTCCACTATTGCTATGATCTGATGCTGTTTCTACTGAAGCTTCATTTATGGGCTGTTGCTGTTTCTATGGAGGCTTCACATATGGGACTCTGATGTTCTCATGTAGGTCTCACCTATGGACTTCTGCTGTTTCTATGATGTCCTCACATATTGGACTGTGTTGTTCCTATGAAGGCTACACATTTGGAACTTTACTGTTTATATACAGACTCCACATAATGGATTCTATTGTTCCTATGGAGGCCCCAGAAATTGGACTCTGTTATTCATATGAAGGCCTAACTTATGGGGTCTAATGTTCCTATGGTGGCCTCATCTATGGGACCCTGCTGTTGCTCTAGAAGCCTCACATATGGACCTTTGCCATTCCTATGGAGGGAAAGTGAGAAATACACAGAGTCTATTTAGAGGGCAAAGAATTTATTTATGGGAAAAACTCACTGTACAGAACAGAATTGACCCAGGTTCTGGAATGCTGTTCCGGCTGCCCACATCAGTCCTGCATCCAAGTCCCATGAAAGAGCAAAGAGAGCGATGCCTAAGAGGCCATGCCCCAGGGGCATGTACTTCAAGGTCATAGGCAGGCAGAGCAGTTACCTGATGCATCTCTAGGGGCAGTGATTCAAGGTCATATATAGAACAACTACCACTAAGTCTCCTCCTTTTGTCTAAATAAGAAAGTTCTAACCTAATACAAGACTACATACAATACTAATGATTTTCAAGTATCGTCCAGGAGAGAGGAAAGGTAATTACCTAAACAAAATAGAAATATAACCAGCAAGAAAAAACATCAAACAAGAGACACACACTGAAATCCAGAGATGTCCAGAACATAGGTAAATGGCATGTTACAGAGATTATTCCAAAAGCTGTCTTATCCTGAAGAATCTGAATCTAGTACTTAATATGTTCTAGTTAAAATATGAGAAGGTTGTAACTGTAACTATTTAGTCTTCAAGTCCATCAAAGATCTGAGAAGGAACACAACAATACCTGGGAAAACAGAAAATGCAAGGGAGCATTTTCTGAAAATCTTGCAAGAATAGATATGGAGAGCTGACAGCCTGGACAGTCACCTAAAGTTTCTCTGCACCATTGGGCATCCAATTTTGTAACAGGCCTAGAATATCTGACAGACTATTTTCAGAAGCAGGAAATTTGAAAGGACCTACCTTGTCTTAGCAAGGTTCAGTAGTCACTGTCCCTTGTGTTCTGCTTGTCCGGAAAGGACAGTGTGCATACTGTCAGCAGTCAAGGCGAGGGCAGTTCTTTGCACAGCAGGCCATTTTGTGCAAGGAAGAAGACAAACTTTCTTTCTTTCTCCCCCCCCCTTTTTTTTTTCTTTTTCCTTCGAGACAGGGTTTCTCTGTGTAGCTTTGAGCCTTTCCTGGAACTCACTTGGTAGCCCAGGCTGGCCTTGAACTCACAGAGAACTGCCTGGCTCTGCCTCCCAAATGCTGGGATTAAAGGCGTGTGCCACCACTGCCTGGCTGAAGACAAACTTTCAAACAGAGTGTCTTAGAAGCCAAACATTCTCTCAGGATCAGATGGGAGCTGCCAGGAGCAATTGTGTCTCATGTCAACAGAATTCTAAGTTTCAAAACATTTAAATGCCATATTTTCTAGGTCTATGAAGTGTTTGAAGATACCTATCCATCTGTCATATGTTTTTGTGAATCTGGAAAACTTAACTAACATAACTATAGAAATGACAAGCATGAGTGACTATTAATCTGTAAGACCTATCTACCTAAATAAACTAAGGACTAGGGATTCACATTAACAAGGTAAACAGTCTGTAAACAAATGTACAGTATAAGGATAGCATCCTCAAAATTGTGACAATACACTACATATCTTAAATAGAGGTAGAAATGTATAGTGCAATATGCAATATGACAACAATATCTTTAATATGTATCAATATACCAAATATCCTAAACAGAGGTAGAACATGCATACAATATGACAAATATAATTTTACATTTATATCGATATACAAAATAGTTCAAACAGTAGGAATATATGTACAACAAATATAGTTTTGTATTTGTATCAATATACAAATTATCTTAAACAGGAATATAAAAATAGTTTACATTTTTATCAACATGACCTCCTCTTTTTTATTACATGTAAATGTAAATGAATAAAAATACAATCTGCTGAGTTCATTCAGGACTGCCTGTATGTATGTTTTGTGGGCTGACCACTTAATATTGGATAGCAAATCAGGGGCCTTATCCCTGGGAAAAACTAATTCTCCCTCTTTCAGCTGCTGTTAATTGCTTTTAGCTTTTCATCTGGAGTGGGCCCCAGTAAGATCTCCCCTTTCTGTGCTGGGATGTTAACTGTTGCTGGACTTGTCAATGTCTTGTTTAGGCAGCCACGTTGTTGAAATTTCACGGGCATAGTGTTTTAGGGTTTCCATTGCTGTGATAAAGACCATGGCCATAATCAACTTGGGGAGGAAAGGGTTTATTTTACTTCTACTTCCACATCACAGTCCACCATTGAAAGTAGTCAAGGCAGGAACTCCAGGCAGGCACCTGGAGACAGGAACTAATGCAGAGGTATGCATGGAGGAGTGTTGCTTACTGGCTGGCTTCCCATGTAACAAAGACTATTGGGGTACAGCCACTTACAGTCTTTCCCAGAGTTCCAGAAGAGATGCTATCAGTGGCAAATTAATTAATTGGAGGGATGTTGAATGAATCTATGTACCCCAAGCTCTTTAGTCCATTCACTTTATTATTCTGAGTCAGTTCTCTCTCCACACAGCTTCTTTTGTGTTCTCACACTTAGCTCCTTTCTTTCCTGATTCTCTCTACAATTGTCTGCTGTTCTCTTTATGTTCTATCTTAGTTCTCCCATCTTAGTTCTACCCAATCTCAGTTCTCCACCTTAGTTCTGTCTCCATCTAAGTTCCTCTCAAGTCTCCGAGGTTTACAGTTATATACCCATGCAATCAGCAATACTCTGGCCAAGGCAAGGTCACCAGGATTGAATTCTTTCAGAATCAAAAGGAGGGGTGATAAGATCCACATAAAGGGCAGTAATTGTCAGCTGTCATTTGCAACCCAAAAGGGAAGTGACTAATGGGGAATGAATCAACTAAGGGCTGAATTCAGTTAATAGATCTAAAAGGGGGGATTTATAGGCTTAAACTGTATTCTCCAAAGTGGTTAGTTTAGATGTTAGGAGTCTATAAGTCACTAAGTCTTGAGTGAAAATAAAATTACTTTATGTTCCTTTGGTGCCACATCTCTCCAAGCTCATCTTGGCTGCAACATTTTCTGGCAGGGCAGGGGAAGTGTACTCGGTAGCTAGGCAACCCACATCACAGCTAGATGTACCTGGTCTGTAAAAGCCCTTTTGTTCTGAGTTAATCATTAAAGGGAGATCTTTAGAACTAGAGATAACACTTGGAAAAAAAGGAGGGTTAAGCTAATTAGCACATCCACCTGGCCTGGGCAACCAGTTGTCTCAGGAACTAACACATAGTCTGAATGCTTATCTATCTGCAGTCTGTCCTACAAGAAATATCTCAGATAAAATACTTCCATCTGGAGAAGGTCCAGATGGCCAGATGTTTGCTAGTGATGATAATTACAGAAAGGTCTGAAATTAGAGGTCTGGCTGTGTGACTGCTGTCAGCACAGTTGGGGGATGTTATTAGAATACTCCAATTGTATAGGGGACATTGTGCCTAGTGAATGATTCAACCACACTGTTAGAAGTTCTTGGGAAAAGAATCAAATGGGAAAGCTACAATAGCACACAGGAAATTCAATGCAGGAAACAGCTAATATATTCAAAAGCCAGTATCACCAAGACTCCTTGAATCTTGGCTTTAGCCTCTGGAAGAGTTTTTAACTCTTTTGCCATAGTCCGCTGAATCCCTATTTTATATTTCTGCGACTTGCAGCACCCATGACTTGCTCAGATAGCCTTTTTATATAACCTAGGACTTCCAGTCCAGGGGTGACATCACCTTCAGTGTAATTATTAAGAAAACGCCCTACAGACTTGCTTACAGGCAAATCTCATGAAGGACTTTTTCTCAACTGAAAGTCTCTCTTCCCAAATGATTCTAACTGTGTCAAGTTGCCATAAAACTAACCAGGACTTGAAGCTTTCCTATAAGATAGGGGGTTTTTAGTGGCTATATTAAAGTGGTATGTCACAGTGGCTAAGGTGTGGGCTTTGGAGTTCAGAAAAAGCTTGGTTCAGGTCCTTGCTCTTCTTGACCTGTGTGGTGGTTTGAAAGAAAATGGCCCCCAAAGGGAATGGCATTACTGGAAGTTGTGACCTTGTTGGAGTAGGTGTAGTCTTGCTGGAGGAAGTGTGTCACTGTTGAGGCAGGCTTTGACGTCTCATATATGCTCAAGCCATGCCCAATGAGAGAATCTACTTCCTGTTGTCTACATAACAACATGTGGCAGCTCCTTCTCTAGCACCATGTCTGCCTGCATGTTGCCACGCTCCCACCATAATGATAAAGGACTAAACCTCTGAAAGTGTAAGCTGCCACCTTAATTAAATGTTTCCCCTATAAGAGTTGCTGTGGTCATGGTGTCTCTTCATAACAATAGAAACCCTAACGAAGACAGCCTGGAACAAACTAATTCAAGTCCAATTTGGTGTCATCCTTAGAGTTGTTTTAAGGATTAAGATAATGTATAGAAAGTGTTTGGTATTGAATCGACTACAGAAGTACCCTAGCAGCACTAGGAAGAATATTATTCATTACTCCTTTGCTACTGGAGGGTATGCGAAAAATGCTAGCTTCTGAACACCCTCAGTATTGTCTATTAGGACGTAAATTATTTTCTTGATGAAATGAAATATGGGTTGAATGGTCCCTGTCTGAAACTCTTAGAATTAGAAGTGCTTCAGACTTTGCACTTTTTAGTGCAAATATCTACATATTCATGACGATCAGATATGTTGGGGATAGTACCCAAGGCTAAACAGGAAATCTATTGTATGTTTTGAATAATTTGGTGTGTAAAACAAAGTTTCATGGTGTAGAGTTTTCCATGTGTGGTGTGATGTCTGTGCTCAAAGTAATGTAGAGTTAGAATTTTTGAATTAGGGATGTTTAGCTTGTGTGGGGTGTGTGTGTGTGTGTGTGTGTGTGTGTGTGTGTGTGTGTGTGTGTGTAGTATTGGGAGTCAAACAATAATAGAGCTATATTTTCAATTCTCAACCTGTTTTCCATTCTTACTTTAACTATTTAATCATATTACTTGGCTAATAGGAAGCTGGACTTATAAATTTTTTTGCATTTTTAAATTTTAAAAATCTTTAAAATTTCTGCCAGATTCTCTATCTGCTTTCCAAGTGCCTTTTATTCACTGTTAATTTATGAACAGGTATATATATATGATCTCTTATGTTATGGGGCAGGTTAAGCATCGCTGCCACATGGGACACAGGAAAGGAAGGAAACATAGTTTCATTATTTCTGACATGGACAATAAATGGATAAGTGAAAGCCAGTATGCCCGAGGTGGCTTCATCAGCAGCTATGCACTCACTGCCCATAAATGTGTTTCCTTCTTTCCTTGGCAGTTTAGTCCAGTCTCGCTGGCCAGAGAGAGCAGGGTTAGCTGACTGGATGAGGTTCATCTGAACACCAGGGCATATTTTTGTTGTTATTATATCTATTTCAATCAGTTAGTCTGTAAAGCACATTATTTGTGTCTAGTCATAGCTGTTGTTGAATTGAAAATGTTATTTGAGAGGTGTGTGAAACAGTGCCTGAACACAGAGATCCCAGCCCATCACTGGCAATACACTGTGACCTAGCTTGGCCACCGGGCAAATCCTGACACTCCTATGGACAAGGTGGTGCTGGTACTGGGTCAACCTCACCTGTGCTACCACTCCTCCTAGCTAGCTCCCCCAGACTCATGTCTTCAATATAACAGGGTTATAAATATTTCAGAACAGCAGGAGAGTGAGACCCAGAATCTCCCTGCCCAGCCCTCTATTTTACACTGTTTGCAACAGCACTCTGCTCAGAACTAGATGATTCACTGTGTTTATGGCTTCTGTTTCAGGCAGTTTCAGTCGCTAGTGATCATCCTGCCTGGAGCCTATGTAGCCATCCTGCCTAAGTGGGAATTGGGGTACACCTATGCAAATGAGAACTGAGAAGAAGCTGAGCCTTCAGAGGCTGACTGATTAGAACACCAGTACTGTGGGGAGAGCAGCTAAGTACCTAATCTAGGTTTAGCTACCGTCTTCCAACAGCCATCCCTTACTATCTCTGCATCAGGACATCCCATGACAAACAGATGAAAATCTTTTGAAATCTATTAACTTAGCAGATCACTAGCTCCCACCAATCCAAACACTAAGAATGTCATAAGATAGCATCTTATAGAAAAGCTCCCCCCGTCCTGCTGTACCTGCCTTTCTAATGTACCCTTCCATGTATTTTAAACATGCCTTGATTTATGACTTTGTTGTGTAAAACTATAAAACTTCATGAAACTGCTTCCACATAGGAACATGGGGTAACGTGAATCTGTTCCCAGGCCACGGTCACTCAAAATGGTTCCAGAATAAACTATCTCTTACTACTACTCTTAAGATGACAGCTGTGGTTTCTGCCTTGACACCAACTTGCTGGACATGTGCTCTTCCACCACCTGAAGACTGGGGGGAACTTTGTGTGGCCTTTCCTACTGTCTGTGCTTCTAGAATTGTTGGTCTAGGGTAAAAGACAGACACTTACTAGGGATAGGAAAGAGACACGTTTTCTCGAGTGTATTTGTAACTTTCCCAGGACAGAGTTGGGATGAGATGGGATTACTACTTCTCATTGTCTCATGTAGATCAAAAAGAGACGAGTTTCTCTCTGATCCATAAACACCAAATGTAGGAGAAAACAAGTTGGAGGCTGAGACCCCAACAGGGCAGAGCAGATGTGCCCCAGGGTGTCATCAGTGGTTGTGTCCAGCTTTTCCTGAGAGAACAAAAGCAATTCACCAGTGAGAACACTGAGGATCAGAGTGGACTGGGCCTGGTTGCCTGACTATAAGGTAGCAGAATGGCCTTTGTATGCAAACCTGTTGGGATATTAAGCCAGTTTTCTCCCATGGCATTGAAAGGTATTCCATTAGAACTAAAGAATTCCTGGAAGCATCCTCTCCTGTCTTTCCAGAGGTAGGATACGGTACAGTATGCCCCTGTTTTATCAGGCTCACAAATATCAGCCATTGATAAAAGTTGGGTATATCACTAGGCATCACCTTGGGGTCATGCTGAGTTTGAGACATTCTTGACCCTTTGTAGCTGTCTAATGTAGGTCATGTGGCCCCTCACTAGGAAGACTTCAAGGAATAACCAATACTACCCCCTGGCTAGGTACTAAGCACTCTCAGCACAACCCAAGCCAAAGGCAGACTAGCTCATTTCTATACTTAGAAAGACAAGCCACGGATCTTAGATTATTAGGTAGCCATGCAAGCCTGGAGGAAAGAATTCAGCAAGCCTCAGACTCACATGATGGTTTGGTCAGTCACAGGGGTGGGAAGGGTCTCTGTACCTCAAGACCCAAACCAAGGACTTGCATCACTAGTGGCCAAGGCTTGTCCTCTGAGTCAGGTGACCAGGTCTGATCCAGGTTCTACATTTATTTTGTTGTGTCACCACAGTTGAGTTTAGAATCTCTCTGGATTTCCCTTTACTTAGAAAATGAACAGGGCTCTGTTCCCCAAGATCTAACCCAGCTTTGCAGCAGAACACCCTTGGCAGCCTTCCCTGCCCCTGCTCCTGTCTCCCGTGGGTCCCACAGCTCTTCTCTTCTAACCATCCTCCCCCAACTTGTTACTTTGTCCCAGATCCCACAGGCACCCCCTGCTAAACCCATGGGCCCATTCCTTCCAGGGCAACTGTAGGCTGAAGGCAGACATGTACTTCTCCTACTGCTCTGGAGATCCAATCCCCCCAGTCTCATTCACAGCTCTGTAGCTGGAAACCTGCTATGGTATCCCTTTCCTCTCTGACCCCATCTCCAATGGATCACAAAGACCTTCTCCTTTAATCTTCCATCTCCCCAGTCTTCCCAGTATCGCAGCCTCCAACACCAGCAGGCATTCCCTGAGAACACACCAGCTGAACAGGCCAAGAAATGAGGCAACACACATCCATCACATTCTTTGAAAATCCAGAGAGGAAACAGAAACTAAGGAACAAAGCACCCACTAACAAAGACAAATCCAGAAATCACACCCAGACCTATAATCATCCCAAACCTAGATGCCAGCAAAAAAAAAAAAAAAAAAAAAACACCATCAATAACAGCCAGGGCAGTAAAGGTTCACTAGATCCCAGCTATCCTATCAGAGTAGTGTAGTTAGAGTTTTCCTGCCTGGCCCAGTCAGGACAAATCTCTCTCACCCGCCAGTCCCACAGTCACTCAGACCCAACCAAGAAAGCACACAGAGACTTACATTTGTTTAGAAACTGTATGGCCATGGCAGGCTTCTTGTTATCTACTTCTTCTATCTTAAATTAACCCATTTCTGCTTATCTATACTTTGCCACATGGCTTGTGGCTTACCAGTGTCTTTACATGTTGCTTCTCATGGCGGAGGCTGGCAGTGTCCCTCCCCAGCCTTCTACTTCCCAGAATTCTCTTCTCTCTTGTCCCGCCTATACTTCCTGCCTGGCCACTGGCCAATCAGAATTTTATTTACACAGAGCCATATCCACAGCAGAGTAGACCCTGAAAATTCTGACATAGCTGAAGCAAACAGTGCAAGGAAATGAGTACATATCTTAAAGAAATCCAACAAAGCAAAAACAAGCAGTTGAAGGAAACAAATTTGTTCAAGACCTGAAAATAGAAACAGAATCAATAAACAAATGGAGGGAATTCTGGAAATTAAAAGTTTAGGAATTTGAACAGAAACTACAGAAGCAAGCTCTACCAACAGAACACTAAAAATGAAAGAGAGAATCTCAGGCACTGAAGATAAAATAGAAGAAATAGACACATTAGTCAAAGAAAATGTTAAATTTAAAAAGCTCCTCATACAAAACATCCAAGAAATCTCAGACACTGTGAAAAGACCAAACCTAGGAATAATAGGAATAGAAGGAGAAGAATCACAGCTCAAAGGTACAGAAAATATTTCCAACAAGATCACAGAAGAAAATTGAAATGCCTATAAAGAATGAAATGTCTATAAAGTTACAAGAAGCACACAGAGAACCAAACAGATTGGTGTTCAAACAGAAAAGAAAGTCCCCTCACCACATAATAACCAAAATATATACAGGAGAAATAAGGAATATTGAAAGCTGCAAGGGAAAAAGACCAAATAACATATAAAGGCAGACCGGTTAGAATTACATCTGACTTCTCAATGGAGACTTTAAAAGCCATTGGGGCTTGGACTATAGGCTCTAAGAGACCACAGATGCCAGCTCAGACTACTATGCTGCACTGCCTGGTTTTGCATCAACTTGTCACAGGCTAGAGTCATCAGAGAGGAAGGGACTCAGTTGAGGAAATGCTTCTAGGAGAGCTAGCTGGAAGGCATTTTCTTTCTTTCTTTTTTTTGTTTTTTTTTTTGTTTTTTGTTTTTTGGAGACAGGGTTTCTCTGTGCAGCTTTGTTCCTTTCCTGGAACTCACTTGGTAGCTCAGGCTGGCCTGGAACTCACAGAGATCCTCCTGGCTCTGCCTCTCAAGTGCTGGGATTAAAGGCGTGTGCCACCACCGCCCAGTGGCATTTTCTTAATTAGTGATTGATAGGGGAGGGCCTAGGCCATTGTGAATTGTACCATCCCTGGGCTGGCAGTTCTGAGGTCTTTAAGAAAGAAGGCTGAGAAAACCATGTGAAGCAAGTCAGTAAGCAGCACCCCTCCATGGATTCTGCATCTGCTCCTGCCTCCGTCTGAGTTTCTATCCTGGCTTCCTTCATGATGAACAGTGATATGAAGTGTAAGCCAAATAAACCCTTTTCACGCCAACTTAGTTTTTGGTTATGGTGTTTCATTGTAGCAACAGAAACCCTAACTAAGACATTTACCCTGAAAAACTTTCAATCACCATAGATGGAGAAAGTAAGATATTCTACAATAAATCAAATTTAAACAATACCTACCTACAAATCCAGCTTTATAGAAGGTGCTAGAAGGAAAACTCCAACTTATGGAGTAGCTGCACCCATGAAATCTCAGGAAATAAACAATATCACTGAAAGGATGAGAATAAGTGTTGGTGGTGGTGCTGGTTACT